>NC_043003.1:87684072-87711572 GCF_006345805.1 Octopus sinensis
GCACGTTAAAAGCACCAACCGATCGTGGCCGCTGCCAGACTCCCCTGGCACGTAAAAAGCACCCACTACACTCTCGGAGTGGTTGGCGTTAGGAAGGGCATCCAGCTGTAGAAACACTGCCAGATCAGACTGGAGCCTGGTGCAGCCTGCTGGCTTCCCAGACCCCGGTTCAACCGTCCAACCCGTGCTAGCGCGGAAAACGGATGTTAAACGATGATGATGATGATGATGATGATGCACTTAGAGGGGTTGGACAAAATAATGGGAACACCTAGCATCATAGCATCATAATTTTGAAATATCTATAAAACTATCAAAAGTTGTTTATTTTTATGTTTTTTGATTTATTATTATTTTTACTTAATATGTTTTGCTAAAATTGCTGTTTCTTTTCAGATATCATCAGAAAAAGGTAATTAAAATTCATTAAAATGAGAGATCTATCGGACTTTCAAAGAGTTCAAATTGTCGGTGCTCATATGGCAGGCACTAGTATAATGAAAACAGCCAAAATGTTTGCTGTATCAAGAAGTACTGTCTCGAAAGTAATGACAGCCTGTGAGAATGAGGGTAAAAGCTTCTTGTTGAAACAAATCTCAGGAAGGAAACCAAAATTTTCAGATACCCCATCTGACACTTATGTGAATTGTCAGAAAGGTACAGCTCCCAAAATTACTGCAGAACTAAATGAGTACCTCGAGAATTCAGTTTCCACAAAAACTGGTTGCCAGGGACTGCACAAAGCTAGATTTCATGGGAGGGCTGCAATCAGAAAACCACTACTTTCAAAAACAAATGTTGCAAAGTATTTAGAGTGGAGTAAAAACCTACAGAATTGGTCCCTAGAGCAGTGGAAGAATGTTATTTTCTTGGATGAGTCATCCTTTACCTTATTTCCGACTACCAGCTGAGTATATGTGTGGAGATAGCCAAAAAAAGCATTTGACCCAGACTGCCTGCTTCCAACTATTAAACATGGTTGAGAATCTGTGATGATCTGGGGGACTATATCTTGGAAATCCGCCAGCCCGATGGCTTCCCTTCATAGCAGAATTAATAGTCAAGACTATTTAAGCATTTTATATATCAAATTCATCATATAGTTGTGGAACTGTTTCCAGAGGGAAATGCAATTTCAGGATGATAATGCACCAATTCACACAGCTAAAGTTGTTATTGAATGGCACGAGGAACATTCTAGTAAAGTTGAACATTTTATCTGGCCACCACAATTTGCAGATCTCAATATTATTGAACATTTATGATGCATTTTAGAAAAACAAGTAAGGAGTAGATATCCTCCACCATCATCACTACAAGAACTGGAGACTGTTTTAGCAGAAGAATGGACAAAAGCTATCCTCAGCATATTGGCATAGAAATTTTTTATTTTGCCCTTGTTTATAAATTGTTTATACATACATACATGCATACATACACACACACACACATATATATATATATATACATATATATATATAACACAACGTAACAATTTTCAAATTGTACTTTTTTTTTATTGTTTATCAATCCATTTTTTCTGCTGATTCCAAAAATGAAATTAACTTTTGTGTATCATCAACAGTTAAGAAAATATGTTGACTTTCAATGTTATTATATATTCGGTATTGTTATAATGTTCTGTTCAGACCAATTACTAAGTTCTGCTACTTTCAGGATGGCTACTAGAGTATGTAAAAATTCTCCAGATACATTTTGCTATGTGTGTGGTTATTATATTGGTAAAAAGCAGGTATTACATAAGATCATGAAAGGTGCCAAATTGTGGATAGCGTACAGACTATTTCAGAATACCCATGGGTGACTAGGACTAACCATGGGCCCCACATGTGATATGTGGAAACTATTGATCTACTCTAGAAGGATGGTTAAGGAAGGTCAATGCCTTTTGCCATTCCAAGGGTATGGAAAGAGCCAAAGTACCATCACGATGACTGTTACTTTTGTATGATCGATGTGACAAAGTACAGAAAAGTGAAAGGAAGACAAGCTCTTCAGTATCCAGACATACCATCATCTAGAGCACCTGTCCCACATGATGACAGTTTATGAGTATTACTACCACCAGAAAATATTTCATCTGAAGAATCAATAAGTAGTAGCAGCCAAGAAATAGAGGAAGCTTTCATACCAAGAATGACTTCGGAGACTCATTTTCCAAATCAGAGTGAACAAGATGATTTAATCAGGGATCTGGGTCTTACTAAGTCAGGAGCTGAACTTCTTTCATCAAGGTTGAAGGAATGGAATGTACTGGGGGGAAGACTGAAAGACATCTCTGTACTGGAAACGCTATGAAGAATTTGAAATTTACTATGAAAATATTAATGATCTGTGTTATTGTAAAGATGTGATTGGTTTGTTTACTGCTATTGAACTCAAGCATGATTCTGCAGAATGGTGACTGTTCATAGATAGCTCAACATGAAGTCTCAAAGCAATGTTGCTCCACAATGGAAATAAATATCCTTCTTTGCCTCTTGCACACTTCAATGTCAAAGAACTTCTCAACAAAATAAATTACGCTGAGTTCAAGTGGGATGTTTGTAGTGATTTCAAGATGCTTGCCTTCTTGCTTGGCTTGCAAGGGGGATACACAAAGTATTCACGTTTCCTATGCTTATGGGACAGCAGAGTTGATGATCATCATTACAAGAGAGTACATTGGCCCCCACAAGTGGAACTGCAGCCGGGAATGTTAAATGCTCTCAAACAGCCACTAGTAGATTCCAACAAAATCTTATTACCCCCACTTCATATCAAACTCGGATTAGTAAAACAGTTTGTGAAGGCCTTAGAATTTAGAAGAGAAGCTTTTCAAGAAATTTGTCTTATGTTTCCAAAGCTATCTGAGGCTAAGATCAAGGGTGGCATATTTGTTGGGCCCCAAGTAAATGCAATGTTAAAGTCGAAGAAACTGGAAAGAACAATGACAAAAGTTGAAAAAGAAGCTTGGTGTGCATTTCGTGATGTAGTTCGTGGATTTCTAGGAAATCACAAGGATCCTAATTACAAACAGCTAGTAGCAAAGCTTATTGAAAACTTCAAGAAAATGGGTCGTTGTATGTCTTTAAAGGTTCATTTTTTGCACTCTCACCTAGATTTTTCCCCGAAAACTTGGGCGATGTCAGTAAGGAGCATGGTGAAAGATTTCATCAGGACATCGCAACTACGGAAAGAAGATACCAAGGACGATGGGATACTGCTATGATGGGAGATTATAGATGGTCTCTAGTTAGAAGAGATGAAGGTATACACTCCAGAAAATCTCGATCATCAAAGCACTTCTCATCTTAAGAAAAGAGTTATCAAGGCATTTACAGTGCAGAGTTTTATTGTTTCTTTTTGCTCTAACTAATATTATACTTCCTACATACCTTTCAATATATGAAAAAGTACTAAATGTTGTGTAATTATCCTTACAATACTAGAATAGATTGAACCAACAAAGAGCTGTAGAGAAAAGTTTCAAATATAACAAGCAAATATGAAATTAGGAATAAATAAATAACTATCGATGTTACGTCAAAATGAATGTGATTTTTTAATTTAGTGGCAAAAAATGCATATATGAACATTAAAAAATACAAATAAACAAAATGTGTTACATTGTGTAATTATACATATATACCTATATATATATACATCTATTTCTATAAAAGGTAGGATGTGTGTGTGTGTACGTATACATGAATGTAATTTATGCATGTCCACAAATTAGCACTCATGTCGCTCCAATTTTAAGAGGACATTGGTCATGACCATGGCTCTGGTTTTGTCAACTTATTTTTCCTGAAGCACCCGCGAATAGCAGTAAAAATTGATTTTCAACCATAACTTTTACCAATTTCCACATCAGTGAAATCCTTAAGTTTGCTAACATGAGTTAAGTCCCCTGCAATGGCAACGATTATACGGAAAGAATGAAATGTTATATATAGTTTTAATTATACAGGAAAACAAAGATGAACTGCACTGAAAGAAATGTAGATATAGTATACATATAGTATATGTATATATTTGATTTTTCTATATATTTCATTTTAAATGAAATTTTGTATGTTAGATAATTAATGTTAGTTTATTCAATTAGAAAAGAAAAACCTAATGACGATGTAATTAGCAACGAGCACATTTCGTTTCTTAGTTTCTGTTTGTTTTAATATTTAAATTCTTTATTTGACTGTTATTTTCAGCCACAACATTCTTATTCATTTCTGTTTAAGAAATTCTCTGAATGTACTTTTGCTTTCTTAGCCGTTTTTCTTCTTATGTGATTTAAAGCATTTTTTGATATGTGGCATTTTAACATTAGAAACAAGTTCCGAACATGCTATTCAATTTCACTGAAACTTATCTCCTGCCACTCAAAACAACAACTCAAATGGGATAAAGAGTACACGCATCACAACAACAACAGTAAGTTTGTGATTGTGTGTGTGTGTGTGTGTAGACTTTTGTTAAGAAAATTGTTAAGAAAATTGTTAAGAAAATTTTACAGAATCATTCAATAAAACTCAAATGGGATAAAGAGTACATGCTTTATCTGCCTAAACAGTGCAACAGGACCCTGATGGCCCACTTTATTGAGGTCACCATTATTATGGAGTATGGGAGGGGGGGAATGCTTTCATTTCAAGAATGCACCTTTATCCCTTGGGGTCAGACATGCCGTTTAACATCCGCAGATCGCCATGTCCATCAACAAATCCCAAGGCCAGACACTATCGGTGGCAGTCATCCATCTGGGGGAGCCGTGCTTTTCACATGGGCAACTTTATGTGGGCTGCTCTTGTGTGGGGAGTAGTAACACTCTTTTTGTGCATGCTCTTCAGGGTAGAACATGCAATGTTGTCTATAGCGAAGTTTTATAGACATAGAAAGAAGAAAAAGTCATCATTGCAGCTGATATAGTTATAAACAGGTGATCCGGAAGCATTAGCCGGACAAATTCCCAAACCATAGCAGCATGACTCGTGGACTCTTCCTCTTCTTTATTGGGCAATGCTGACTTCTCCAACAACAATGCTCACTCAGCCGATATCGGTACTTGTCCAAGCTGCTCATAGAGTTAGGCTAGAAGGGCCAGGCCCCTTATTTTTTTATTAAGGTTGTTGGTAAGTTTTAATAAGTTACTCCAATCTGGATCCCCAATGCAAACCTTTAAATCAACCTTCTCCAATGCAGATCTCTAATGCAACCTCATCCAATCCAAATCTTTGAGTCAACCTTCTTCACTGCAGATCTCCAATGCAAATCTTCAATGCAACCTTCTCCAATGCAGATCTTCGATGCAACATTCTCAAATGCATATCTTCAATACAGCCTTGACTAATAGTACCGCTAGGAGCGATTAGGACTAGATCGAGATTAGTCACTGCCTTTTAGAGGCTCCCGGGTCCCCATTCACTAGGTTAGCTTATGGTTAGGTTAGGGCTTAGTTGTGATCTGAACATAACCCCTTCTGACACAGAGGATCTGAAGTCCTTTTGGGCATTCTATTTTCCTTGCCAAAAGGGCTCCCAGCCCATGGCCCAGGGGAGAGTTTCAAACGAGCCGGCATGTGCAACATGATCACCTCTGCCAGTCAAACTTCCAACCCATGTGTTCCCGTCGTGACACTGATTCTACAGAACTGGGATTAGTACGAGGGGCGTTCAATAAGTAATGCCTCTGACCCACTTCCCATAGCATTAGAGCAACGAAACTTGGCACAGTTATTAGTCTTTTCCTACATAGGAACCACCCAGAGTTACACATTTCTCCCATCGTTTGATGCAGCTCTAGAGACCGTTTTTGTAGAAGACCCCAACCACAATGTTACTTCAGAAATCAAGGCTGCATCATCTGGGAAACGCTTTCCTTTCAAAAACAACTTCATGGCTGGGAAGAGGTGAAAATTAGAGGGTGCAAGGTCAGGAGAGTAGGGGGGATGGTGGAGGAGTTCATAGCCACATGCCTGTGCTTCTGATCTGGCGACAAGCGAGTTGTGGACCGGAGCGTTGTCCTGCAGGAGGAGGATGCCTTTGCTGATCTTGCCCCACCTCTTGATTTTGATAGCTTCTCTTAATTTCCTCAAAAGTGAAGCATAATAGGCTCCTGTAATTGTGGTACCCGTTGCCAGGAAATCTGTCATCACTACTCCATCCTGGTCCCAGAAGACTGTGAGCATGACCTTGCCAGCAGAGGGCTGCACCCTTGCCTTCTTTGGAGGAGGTGAGTCATGGTGCTTCCACTGCATTGGCTGGGCTTTGGTCTCTGGATCATAGTGATGAACCAGGTTTCATCCTGTGTAATCAGTCTTTTGAAAAATTTTGACTCATCTTCTTGGCACATCTCCAAATTCATCCTCGAGCACTCGACGTGTTCTTGCTTCTGGAAACGTGTGAGCAACCTGGGAATCCATATGGCAGACACTCCACAGACCCGGTACTAATCTTGACCTCATGGGCTATTTGGCGAATAGTTATGTGTCGATCTTCCAAAATAGCAGCCTCAACTTGACGGACAGATGCCTCATCAATGGCAGAAGGGGGGGGACCAGATCTGGGAGCTGTTTCCACAGAGTTCCGACCATGTTTGAATTCACAATGCCAGTGTTTCACAAGGTCATATGTTGGAGCATCATCACCATAAGTTACTTTCATTTCATCAAAAGTCTCCCGTGGAGTGCGTCCTTTCAAATACAAAAACCGGATCACTGCTCGACACTCAACAGGCTCCATTTCACACTTGACTCAGTTCAAACACCTGTAAATCAGAAACCACAATTAGTTCAGAGCTGTAATTTTCCACTTAATCTATAGAGATATAAATAATTGCACATGCAAAATTTCAGCTAGATCAAACAACTGCAAGTGGGTCAGGGGCATTACTTATTGAACGTCCCTCGTATGAAAACCAACTTTAAAGTATAAATATATTGGATTGTCCAGAAAGTGCATGTCGATTTTTAAAGGAAAGAAAAAGGTCAATAAATACTTGCCATTACATTTTTAATCAACTAAATACAAACCATTTTGTTGCACAATGCGTCTCCATCTTTCCTTTAATCAATTCCCAGAATTGAGGTGATTTCATGGCAAAGAATTCATCAAGGTAACTTTTTACGTCATCCAAGGAATTGAAATTTTTACCATTAAGACTATTCTGCAGAGACCTGAATAAGTGGAAATTCGAAGGAGCAATATCTGGTGAATATGGAGGGTGGGGTAACACATCCCAGCCAAGCTGCAGTAATTTTTGTCTGGTTCCCAAAGAAACGTGCGACCTTGCATTATCATGTTGGAAAACAACACTCTTCCTGTTGGACAATTCTGGATGTTTCTCTTGAATTGCTGCTTTTAACCCATCCAGTTGAGTGCAGTATTTCTCAGAATTAATTGTTTGGTTACTTGGGAGAAGCTCATAGTACAGAATACCTTTCCAATCCCACCAGACACAAAGCAAGACTTTTTTAGGGTGAAGACCCGCTTTTGGGGTGGTTAAGGGTGACTCATGTTGCTTACTCCAAGATCGCTTTCTCTGAACATTTTGGTAGATAATCCACTTCTCATCACCTGTCACAATTTGCTTTAAAAAAGGCGTTTTCATTCCATTTATAAAGCAAATTACAGATGGAAATGTGATACAAAAGGTTCTTCTCACTCAACTCATGTAGTACCCAAACATCATAGCAATTTGTGTACCTAAGCTTTATCAGGTGCTCATAAACGATGGATTTCGATAGGTTGAGGCTTTCTGCCAACTCTCGGGTTGTGCAATGTGGGTTAATCTCAATTAATGACTTGATTTGGTCATCATCTGTAGTGGATGGTCTGCCTGATCACTCTTTATCAATAAGGCTACAATCTCCAGCTCGGAACCTTGCAAACCACTTCTGTATAGTTCTTTCGGATAAAGAAACATCACTGTAAACTGCACATATTTCTTTGGTTGCTTGTGAGGTATTTTTCCCGTTACAGAAAAAGAAAAGCATCAAGTGCCGAAAATGAACTTTCTTATCTTCCATTTTAACGGGTTACGGAATTAACACAATTTATAGCTTTCACTTGTGGAAGCAAAACTCTTATTTAAAGGTTGATTCTTTGGGACGAATCATATGTGAGTGTTTAAAAAAGGCTAGAATGACAATGCTAAAACCTATTTGAAACAATGGACAGCAGTCGAAATATCATAATGGCTAGGTAAAGAAGCATCCTTAAAGTGAAACAATGGTATTGAAGGTAAAAAAAAAAGGTATCAACAATCAGAAGAGAGGGAAAGGAACATCGCCTTTCAAGTAACTCAGAATAGGTAAAGGTAAGCTTGCCAAAGTTTAATGCAGTTTCAATATGTAGATTAAGATAGTTTGGTATTGGATATTCATCACGTATAGTTTTCCTAGTCAACTGAATCACTGTCGTAAGTGGACAGCAGAAATAAATAGACAAAATCTTTTCACTTTTGTAAGAAGATTAAAAAGAAAATGAGGGCAAAAAGCACTCGTTTTTTTCACAATGAAAAATTGTTTCCTAGTAGCCGGAATTTCACAACAAGATGTATGTTTATTAAGCACAACAGCCTGCAGTGCATGCCGCTGGGCATTAAAAGCCAATCACATAAACTTAGAGGGGCTCTGGGCCCCCTTGAATCGATAAAAAAATCAGTCTTTTTGCCATAGCATCCACATCTTTATAGCTTGCGAATTTTAACCATCGTGGATCTCATCCTCACCACACATTTAGAATCCCTGCCAATTTTCAGCTCGATCCTAGCCTCCGTTTGGCTGCCATTAACCGTCAAAGCAAAATGTGCATACAATTTTCATCCAAGGACTGTTTTATAGATATAGAATATATATATACTTTACTTAAAAGCAGCAGAAATTTAGCAAAAGCTGTTACTCAGAGTTTCACGTTCCCATTGTCCGAGAAACGGGAACGTGAAACTTCAAGTAACAGCTTTTGTTAAATTTCTGCTGCTTTTAAATAAAGCATATTACTCTACCTCTGTTATTTGAGTACTCTTTTTTCCACCTTGTTTCACATTTATGTGTTTACTCCGGTATATATATATATATATATATATATATATATATATATATATATATATTGATATATATATATAATCATTCAAATGAAAATAAGAAAATGGAGATGTAGCAGTTGATAAAAATTCATTATCTGCAAAAATCAAACATAGTTCCTTACAGCTGTTTCAATTAAGCCTAAAAAGATTGAATAGCAATTATTAAAATCATAATACTAGGCAAAATCTCTTCAGAGGGGTAGTAAAAAGATATACCATTAGGTTTTTATGTATTGTATTTTAGAATCATCAAAGCAGACTGAATATTATTTTATGGCTAATATTGATATATGTCTGGGTTAGGAGGTCATAAGTTGTTTTAGTGGGTAATGGATAAAATGTGAATATAATTCGGGTAATAATGGGTAAATAAACAGTGATTGAATAGTAAATTGCAGTGAAGAATAGTCTCATATGAAAGAGGAGATAAATACTTTAGTAAGTTGTTTATAAAACTGAGAGAAACTTACATAAAAATAATACATAAACATATATGAACACTGGTCAAAAGAATTCATCTTTTAATTGGTGCATATATATCAAAGAAACCGAATCCCAGAATGTTGGAACGCTGAAAAGTAGGTCTGGTGAGATTGTTGAGATGCTTGAACGGAAATGTGTCGATATGTGCTGCATCCAAGAAGTAAGGTGGAGAGGAGGTTCCTCACAGGTAAAGAACACAGGTACAAGATTTTCTGGGCATGGAACACTGATGGGGTTAGGGGCATGGGTATACTTCTTGCAGAGAAATGGGTGGATAAGGTAATTGAGATAGTCAGAGTATGCGACAGAATACTTAAGATTAGATTAGTGCTTCATCATGGATTAGCAACCATTATCTCGGCCTATGCCCCTCAGCCGGGGCTACCTGATGGACAGAAAGATCCATTCTATGACACCCTCTTGCAGACTACCTTGTTGACAAATGATAGGGACCTTCTCTTTGTGCCTGGTGACTTCAATGGACATGTTGGACAACATACAGGGGGCTTCCATGGCGTACATGGAGGCTATGGTTTTGATTCCCGCAATGAGGAGAGAACCAGGCTGCTGGAGTACTGATCTTATGGTTTGCAATACTAACTTCAGGAAACCTTCCAGTCACCTAGTCACCTACCGATCTGGCAGACACACTAGTCAGATTAACTACATCCTCACTACTTATAAATGCCAAAACCTTCCCAGGCGAAGAATGTACCCCACAACATAGACTGGTAGTTAGCGACTTCAGGATCAGGGCTAAGTTGATGTCCAGAAGATGACCAGCAAGGAGAAGGGTCTGGAGACTTAAAGATCCTGCAAATGGACAGAGATTTAGAGACATATTACTCAAAGCCTTTGACGAAATAGAAGGGGATATAGCTTCACATGGTGTAGAAGACAACTGGAGGTTTCTACAGGACAACCTGCTGAGGGCCACTGAACCGATCTGTGGATGGTGCAAAGTCCCCTCTCGACCCAAAATAAGGTGGTGGTGGTGGAACAATGTTGTTGACAGAGCTATTTGAGAAAAGAAACAGGCTTGGAAGGATTGGAAGAATGGTGGTAGCAAGGAATTGTATCAGACTGCCAGAAGGGAAGCTAGGAGGCAGGTTTCTTTAGCCAGAGGGGAAGCAGATAAGAAAAAATTTGCCAATGTTCTGTGCCGTGAGAACCAAAGGCTTGAGGTATTTCGTGTTGCAAGAGAGTGTGTGAGAGAGAATCGTGATGTGCTAGGAGAGAAATGTGTCCACATAGATGATGGTTCACTTGCACTAAACGAGGCTGCAAAGAGAGAGGTTTGGAGACGCCACTATGAAAGGTTGCTGAATAAAGAAAATAATGGGAGAAAGAGAGTCTGCTGAATGTTGACCCAATAGAGGGACCAGCTATCCATGTTGACAGTACCTTGGCAGATAAAGCAAGTAAGAGTATGAAGACAGAGAAAGCCCCCGGCCCATCAGGAATCACTGCAGAGATGCTCAAAATATCTGGCAGTGTCAGCTATAGCCTAGTCACCCATATAGATAACCAGGTGATACACGGAGTTATAGTCAACTGCTACAAAGGTAAAGGTGACACTTTAGATACAAATAATTAGAGATATCAAGCTGGTGGATCAGGTAATGAAGGTTACAGAGAGGATCATAGCTCAACTAATTAGGGAGAGAGTCAGTTTAAATGAGATGCAGTTTGGGTTCGTGCCAGGGAAAAGCACCATTGATGCTATATTTCTGGTAAGACAGCTGCAGGAGAAATACCTAACCAAAGATAAACCTCTGTACCTGGCTTTCATTGACATGGAGAAAACCTTGGACAGAGTCCCCCGATCCTTTATCTGGTGGTCAATGAGGAAACTAGGGATAGATGAATGGTTAGTGAGAACTGTGCAAGCCATGTACAGGGACGCTGTTAGTATGGTGAGGGTTGGCAACAAGTACAGTGAAGAATTCCAGGTAGAGGTAGGGGTCTACCAACGTTCAGTCCTAGCCTCCTCCTATTTATAAAAGTCCTCCAAGCAATAACAGAGGAATTCAAGACAGGATGCCCTGGGAGCTCCTCTATGATGACGAACTTGTTCTAATTGCTGAGTCACTATCAGAACTAGAGGAAAAGTTTCACTTGTGGAAACAAGGATTGGAATTGAAGGGCCTTAGGGTCAACCTAGCTAAAACCAAAGTCCTGATAAGTAAGAAGGCAGACACACCATAAATCCCTGCTCAATCTGTAGAAAAGGCGTAGATAGAAACTCTATAAGATGTACCCAGTGTAAGCTATGGACACATAAAAGATGCAGCAATATCAAAGGAAGGCTAACTGGGAAGATAGTTTTTTTTTTATGTGGCAGATGCTCAGGAGCAATAAACAATGAAAATGTGTAGAGAACAACCACCGCCACATTACAGGGAGAAAAACTAGTAGCTGATAGCTTCCGTTACCTAGGTAACCAACTCAATAGCTGGGGAAGGTGCACTGAAAGTGTAGCTGCTAGAATAAGAATAGCCTGGGCAAAGTTCAGAGAGTAAAAGGTAGACTGTATGACGCATGTGTAGGAACAGCCATGCTACATGGCAGTGAAACATGGGCTGTGACTGCTGAGGACATGTGTAAGCTTGCAAGGAATGAAGCCAGTATGCTTTGATGGATGTGTAATGTCAGTGTGCATACTTGACAGTACCTTGAGAGAAAAGTTGGACCTAAGAAGCATCAGATGTGGTGTGTAAGAGAGACGACTGCACTGGTATGATCAAGTGGCGAGAATGGATGAGGATAGCTGTGTGAAAAAAGTGCCACACCCTAACTGTTGAGGGAACCTGTGGAACAGGTAGACCTAGGAAGACCTGGGATGAGTGGTGAAGCATGACCTTCAAACATTAGGTCTCACCGAGGTAATGACTAGTGACCGGGACCTTTGGAAATATGTTGTGCCTGAGAAGATCTCGCAAGCCAAGTGAGACCATAACCTGTGGCCTATGCCAGGGGTGTAAGCAGCCCACTTATGCATATCTTTCCTACATTGGACACTAAACTCTGCTTGTGAAGAGCTGTTGAGGCAAGTGAAATCGAAATCAAATCAAATTCACTAATTCGATGACTGGCACCCGTGCCAGTGGAGCACTAAGAGCACCATCCGAGTGTGATCACTTACAGAGCAGCTGACTGGCTTCCATGCTGGTGGCACATAAAAAGCACCATTCAAACGTGATCGTTACCAGCGTTGCCTTACTGGCACAAGAAAAACATTTGAGCGAGATCGTTGCCAGTGCCGCTGGACTGGCTCCTGTGTAGGTGGCACATGAAAAACATCACTAGAGCGTGGCTGTTGTGAGTACCGCCTGACTGGCCCTCATGTAAAAGCACCCACTATACTCTCAGAGTGGTTGGCGTTAGGAAGGGCATCCAGCTGTAGACACTCTGCCAGATCAGACTGGAGCCTGGTTCGCCAGTCCTCAGTCAAATCTTCCAACCCATGCTAGCATGGAAAGCGGACGTTAAATGATGATGATGATATATACGTATACACACACACATCTAAATATATGAACATATATATACAGCCATGTATATAAATACACAAACAATAGATATGCACAGATACGTGTATGTATCTGGAGATAGGTCTATGTGCACCAATACACGCAAAGGAATACATATAAAGAACCACACATATATCTGCATATACATATACACACACACACACACATATATATATTTATATATACACATATATGTCAACACTTATACATAACGCATATTTTGTCCAGTGTGCAGGTAACAACAGGTAATAACAAAATAAGAACTCCTATTGGAATTTACACCCCATGGACAAGAAGCCTCTTTACCCATTCTACACAGCACATTCCTTGGATAATGAAACAGCAACTTTAACATCCAACATATATTTTTATCTTTATTCTCATATTACCCTTTTTACTTCCTATATCTCTTGCTTTCCAAAATAACTTCTTTGGTTACAGGTAAAGCAGCAAAGAATTCTGCTGGTTTATTCACTTGCCTATGTCCCAGAGGTGTAGTGAACACACTTTGGAACTGTTCATTCAGTATTTCACTTATCCTCATGGGGTTTCCTATGAGGGAGCCATATTTTTGGAAGAGGGGTCCTATCTTGTGGCATACTGAGGCTGTTTCTTTGGCAAACTTAAAGAAAGCTTTAGGGTTCGTCTTGATATTTTCTATAGCCCAAGCTTCTTTATTTGTGCTCTCCTTTCGTGAGACTGATGCAAACTTTTCTCAATCTCCAATAGTGCTCTCTCCAGGTGAGACTTCTCACCACTTTTGAGGTGCTTGCTCATGCGGTTTGCAATCTTTGTCCATCATCTCATAAGAATCTTTCTTTCCTTAGGGATCCTATTTTTGTGTCTGTTGGCCTTGCACACTGGGACAGACTTGTTACAAATGGTTTATATTATGGACATGAAATGTTTGTGTTTCATGTCAATGTCTGGTGTGGAGAGACATTTAGGCCAATCCTGTTTGAAGATCTCTTTTTCAATCAACTTCCAATTTGCTATATGAAAACTTAGTTTGGAGAGACTTTGGGTGCTTCATATAAGCTGTATGTCTGCAGGAGCTTTTGGTCCATACATAGACAGCTCTATTATGTTGTGATCCGAGACCAGCATCGGTATCACTTTATCATTATGGATAATGTCCATATTGTTTGTGAAGCAGAGATCCATTATATTATTTGCCCTGGTTGGTTGCAGCACAATTTGCTCCATGAAAGAAGCATTGGTAAGGTGGAGCAGGGACTCCACCTGTGCTTGCTGGTGGTGTGTCATTCCTGGGAGCATCTGGCCTCCAGGACATCACACATTGGGAAAGTTAAAATCACCCAAAAGGAATACATTGATGTGTTGTTCCAGTTTGGTGAGAACTTCTCTTATCTTTGCTATGCAGTCTTCAAACTTGCCTGTATGACTTGGAGCAACCGGTGGGCAATATGTAGTACATATAACAATATTAAGTTGTCTTATGTGTACAATTTGAGTGACACATACTGAATTTGAATATAACAGCAGGACCTAGGGTGTGAGGTCCTCTTGGATGTACACAACAACTCCACCATGGGTCCTCTCCTTTCTATCTCAGCATATGACATCATATTGTGGTATGCGTATTTCTGCATCCCCTACATCAGGTATAAGATGAATTTCTACAAGTGCCATGCATAAAGATTGATTGCATGCTGCAAGGTTTCTCAGGAATGCGATTTTTGTTTTACTGTTGCCATGCAACAACTCTCCTATATTTAGAAGAAATATTTTTGTGGTGTGTCTGTTGGTGTTAGTGGTGGCCATCCTGTGTCTGTTGTTGGTGGTGGGTATAGTTCCACGTTTGTGTTTGAGGTTAGGTCAGCTGCTGGACAATCTTTTGTGCCATGCACAAAAAAGATTGCTGTTCAGCTACTGCCCTTTTCACATCTGGGTGAAGCTGGTCATTTGTTGGGCCACACACGACATCCACATATCAACTTTTGGGAGTAGACAGTGTGCCATTTTTTCTTCTTTGTTGCTTTTCCTTTGGCCATCCTCATGGAAGTGGGTATTGTCTTGAGTCAATGCAGTTTGGGCAGGGCTTCTGATGTTCAATGTGACAGTTTGCACCATCATCACTGTGCCAGCAGTATCTTTGAAAGTAAAATTTGCAAATGCTCCTGCTTTTACATTTGTAACTCCTGTAGCTTTTGTTGGGGGTCCTCCGTTCTGTACCAGCATTTTTTTTTATTCTTTCTACTTTTCCCTTTCTTTAACTCTTTGCTCTTCTTTGTTTCTGACAGCTTTTGTTCTGTTGGTTTTATGTTCATCTTTTCCTTTTTCAGGCCTTATATATATATGTACATACATACATACATATATATATATATATAGACACATACATATATAAATATATATAGACACATACATATATAAATATATATAGACACATACATATATAAACACACATATATATATATATATACACATATATAAACATATATATAGTTAATCCAAACATGAAAACACAAAGAGAAAACACAACAACGCAAGGACATGGAACAAATATAGTATTATTGGACGTTCAGGAAGGAAGGGAAGAAGGAGGGTTTAACGTTTTGAGCAGAGCTCTTCGTCGGAAACATAGGAGAAGTAAAGATCCAGAGAAGGGAAGACAGAGGAGAAAAAAAATCGCCAACGGTACATACGCGGTCACATACACACATATATATGTATATATATACATATATACATATATATACATGTATACATATATACATATATATACATGTATACATACATATATGTACACACACATACATATATATATACATGTATATATACATATATATATTTACATATACATGTATACATATACATACATATACATGTATACATATACATACATATACATGGGTATATATATATATGTGTGTGTGTTTCTTCTCTGTGTATCTTTCTGTTGAAGAGCGTAGGCTTGAAACGTTAAAGACTTGTTTTATTTATATTTCCTGAGCGCTATACTAATACAATTGTTTGTTTGTATTCCACCTGCCTTCGTCTTTTGTTTATTTCTGTAAACCTGCCTTCGTCTTTTGTCTATTTTCATAAAGCTTCCCGTTATATATATATATATATATATATATATTAACACACACACACATACATATACATGTCATCATCATCAACATCATCGTTTAACATCCGTTTTCCACGTTGGTATGGGTTAGACAGTTCGACTGTGGTCTGGAAAGCCAGAGGCTGCACCAGGTTCCAGTCTGATCTGGCAGTGTTTCTACACCTGGAAGACCTTCCTAATGTCAACCACTCTGAGAATGTAGTAGGTGCTTTTTACATGCCACCAGCACAGGGCACAGAGGGGAATGGCATCAACCATGATCGTATGGTGCCTTTTATGTGCACCGGCACTGGAGCCAGTCAAGGCGGCACTGGAGCCAGTCAAGGTGGCACTGGAGCCAGTCAAGGCGGCACTGGAGCCAGTCAAGGCGGCACTGGAGCCAGTCAAGGCGGCACTGGAGCCAGTCAAGGCAGCACTGGAGCCAGCAAGGTGGCACTGGAGCCAGTCAAGGCGGCACTGGAGCCAGTCAAGGCGGCACTGGCATTGGCCACATTCGGATGGTGCTTTTTATGTGCCACCAGCACAGGGACCACAACTACAATTTCCATTTGATTGTGACTTGATTTGATGTCATTTTGATTTTGATGTACTTGACTCCATTGGTCTCCTCAAGCACAGCATGTCACCCTACAATCCAAGATACTCTTGAGTGGCCTGATTATGCGACACTGGTGTAGGTTACAGCTGTGAACTAGCTTTATTTCCCAGATTCATATATACATATATATATATACATACATATATATATATTTATACGTACATATACATGTATACATATATATACATACATATACATGTATACATATATATACATACATATATACACACATACATATATATATATATATATATACGAAAGAAGGTTTGAAAATGCTATTTTAAAAGATGTCTATTTACTTTATCAGGTTCACTCTTTGGAAAAAGATTGTCAAAAGTAACATGTAAAAGTTTGGTTGCATTAATTATTGGTTGTTACAAAATGCTACATTACATATATACAGTCTGGTAACAAGGACATGTTAAGGACATAAAAAAGTTTACATTCTTTGGTGACAAGAGCACGTTAAGAACATAAAAAGTTTAACAAGTTCATTGAAATATTGGGCACAAAAGATTACAACAAATATATACATTCTCAAGATAATTTCCAGAAGGAATTATTAAAAAGTTCAGTGGAATATTTGTATACACGAACATAATATTATGAGTTCAAAAAGGTTTACATTATAATAGTAGGGAAGCTAAAACTGACCTGTCCACCATGTTAACGTAAAAGAATATTATCTATTTCAAGGGACACTGTAGGTGTGTTTGGATGGGGGGAAGGAGGAGTAATGTGGAACTGAAAAGAATATATTGAGAAATATCTATTTAGTGGATAACACCAATGCTTCAGGAGACAATCATGCATTCAAACTCAGATCTCTACTTGACCACTTACAAATAAAAATTCAAGGAACATGATGAAAGTATGATTATGGCAAGCACTATGCCCAAACAATTTATAAAAGGGAAACCAATTTGGTTTGGTTTCAAAGTTTGGGCCCTTTGTTCTCAGCATGACTATATGCATGCTGTTGACCTCTACACTGGCAAGAAAGATGGTCCCAATAAAACTGAAAATGCATTTGGCCTAGGTGGAAACATTGTCCTTGATCTCATTGATGCTGTAGGAGTACCAGACAATAAAGGTTTCAAAATATTTTTGATAACTATTTCACAAGTATTCAATTGATGGAGAAACTTTTTGAGAAAGGAATATGTGCCTCGTGATCCTGCAGAGGAAATAGGATGGCTAGATGTCCTTTCAAAACAAAAACTGAAATGAAAGCATGCCCCCCCAGAGGAACAGCTGACTTCAAGTCTACTTCAAATATAGTTGCTGTAAAATAGAAATATATTAACAATGTTGTTCTGTTATCAAACTTTGAAACCTATAAAATGTTCACTGTTGCACACTAAGATAGGTCTCAAAAGAAATATGCCTGAAAGCATCCAAAATTACAACATATATATGGGATTTGTTGACCTTCTGGATCATAACATTGGTTCCTATAGAATTTGAATGCAGCAAAATAAATGGTGGTGGCCTATTTTTTCATATTTTGTTTCTGTGGCAACCCAAAATGCATGCATCTTGATGAATAGAGCAGAGAACAAAATTACATTATATAATTTCATTGAAAACATTTCTCTAACTCTATTGAAAAAGTGTGGCACTCCAAAGTTTCAAAGAAAATGCACATCTGCTCATTTGAAAAACAATGCAAGATATGATGGTGTTGAGCATTGGATTGGATATATTCCAAATGAAAGGAGATGCAAAGAGTGCTCTGGGAAAAGTCATTTCATATGTGAAAAATGTTATGTAGAAGTTCGTCCCAAATGTTTCAAGAAGTATCATGTTCAGTAAAGTTGTATAGTTTCATTTCAAAAGGATATATTTTACTAAATAAATTTTCAGTTTTTATTGATATCTTATTTATGTGAACAGGAATTATTTTCATAATAAAGTTATGGTCAGATATAATACTTTTATTAGCCTATAAATAAGTAAATTGCACAGTTAACGAGCTGATTAAAGATTCATATGCACAGTGCCTAATGTCCGTTATATCTGACAGTGATTATTTCAGAAAATATCAAATGGATTTCAATGAAATTTTTTTCAGTTGATATTTAGGTCAAAATAATAATATCTGTGAATTTTCAGGCAATTTCATTTACTAGAAAAATTTTAGCACGAATGGGTTAACGTGTCCTCCATTTGAAGCAATACATTGGTCCAGATGTGTTTTCCACTGTTCGAAGCAGTGTCAAAACTCTTGCAAAGCGATGCCTTTTAACACCTCCATTGTTTTTTTTCTTCACCTCTTCCACATTTTTGAAACATTTTTCTTCGAGGACTGCTCTTTATTTGGGAGGAACAAGGAAAAATTGCAGGTAGCAAGATTGGGTGTATAGGAAGGGTGAGTAAATGGGGTTATGCCATTTTTTGTCAAAAACTGTTTTACATGCAAGGAGGTGTGTGAAGGTGCATTATTGTGATGAAACCACCACTCTCCACTTTGCCACTAGTCAGGGCATTTTCATCTCACCATGTTTCGCAAATGCTTCAGAACTGTTATGTCTGGTTGACAGTTTGACCAGGAGGAACAAATACTGTGTAGACAATTCCTTTCACATTGATGAAACAAATCAACATCATCTTGACACTGAACTTCACTTGACATGGTGACATTGAATGCTTCCATTGACATGATTGCTGCTTCATTTCTGGGTCATGGCTTTAACACCAGCTTTCATCACCAGCTTTCATCACCAGCAATGACCTTCAAAACAAGGTTCAGATCAACTTCCAACTGTCCTTTCAGTTTACGACACACACTCAGTCGTAACTGCTTTTGATTTTCTGTGAGCAAGCAAGGTACAGATTTTGCTGCAACTCTTTTCATTAGTAATTCCTTGCTCAAAATTCATTGGCAGGAGCTCCAGGACACACCAATCATATCAACAAGTTTGTCAATTGTTTGACAACAGTCCTCCAAGATCAGTCCATGAATTTTCATGATGTTTTCTTTCATTCGGGTGATTGACTGTTGCCCTGAACAAGGTTGGTCTTCAAGCAACAAGTGACCATTCCCAAGTGTGAAAACCACTCATAAACTTGTGTTTTGCTCATAGCGGCATTCTTGTAAGCTGTTTGAAGCATGACAACTGCTTTGGCTGCTGCTTTCCATAACAGAAAACAGAATTTCACGGAAGCATGCTGTCCCTTTATTTCAACCATTTCAAAAATTGATGAAGAGGGGAGAAGCACTGCAAAATCAGGAAGCACCATGTAGCAACATGACTTCACTCAATGTTGCTGGTTAGTAGAATGATGCTTGAGGCTTCTGGTGGCAGAAGCCTGAACTACAACAGGTTTATCCCATTACTTTTAAGTAACATATTTATATTGAGTGTATTTATATTGAGTGTAGATATATATGTATTTATATTGAGTGTATATTTATATTTATACTGAGTGTATATATATGTTTTGTATGCATTTATATATGTGCATGCATTTATACTTATGTGTATATATACATATGTTTGTCTCCATGTGGTCTATATATATATTAAAAGCTATGTGAGTGTGGTGGTGTATTTTTTAGTATGTTAATGTTATATACATGTCCTTCTATGTAGGTGCCAGTATTATTTTGGTTTTACTACTCAACTTTGGAATAGAAAGTATTTTAAGGTATGGTTAAAAATGTGATTAAAATGAGGGTCCATAAGCTTTTATTTGTGGTCTTTTCAACTTTCAACTCAATTTGAAGATTTTTGTTATTCAGTACTATTTCTTGGTTTAATCTTTACGTCTCCAGCTGTCTGTTACCTGGTAAATCCATTTATATTTTACTTTTTATATGTACGTTTATATACTTATTAAAACTATTTTAAAAATATTTATTATACAAGGTGGTATCAGAAAGTTCCTGGACTAGTTCTGTAGCACACCAACAGACAGCAGCACACAGTTGCAAGCACAGTGAGAGCTAGCAGTGACCTTCATGAGGCAGTATGCCGAGTGACCTCACTGTGCTTACTAAACAAGTTGTAAAATTTGTGTTTTTGTGATCATGTGTATTCTGTAGTCTGCGATTTTTGTCATGGTCAGGAAGCTGGAACAAAGAGCCATTGTAAAAACTTGGGACATCTGCTACAGAGACATTTGAGTATGCTTTGGCAAGCTTATGGTGATGAGGCGATGGGTCATACACAATGTTTCAAGTGGCGCTTCAAAAAAGGAAGAACATCCCTGGAAGACGATGAGTGATCTGCACAAAACCAGATTTCATGGGAGGGCTGCAATCAGAAAACCACTACTTTCAAAAACAAATGTTGCAAAGTATTTAGAGTGGAGTAAAAACCTATAGAATTGGTCCCTAGAGCAGTGGAAGAATGTTATTTTCTTGGATGAGTCATCCTTTACCTTATTTCCAACTACCAGCTGAGTATATGTGTAGAGACAGCCCAAAGAAGCATTTGACCCAGACAACCTTCTTCCAACTATTAAACATGGTGGAGGATCTGTGATGATCTGGGGGGGGGGGGCTATATCTTGGAAATCCGCCGGCCCGATGGCTTCCCTTCATAGCAGAATTAATAGTCAAGACTATTTAAGCATTTTATATATCAAATTCATCATATGGTTGTGGAACTGTTTCCAGAGGAAAACGCAATTGTTCAGGATGATAACGCACCAATTCACACAGCTAAAGTTGTTATTGAATGGCACAAGGAACATTCTAGTGAAGCTGAACATCTTATCTGATCACCACAGTCCCCAGATCTCAATATTATTGAACATTTATGGTGCATTTTAGAAAAACAAGTAAGGAGTCGATATTCTCTTCCATCATCACAACAAGAACTGGAGACTGTTTTAGCTGAAGAATGGACAAAAATTCCTTTGAAAACAATTCAAACTTTGTACGAGTCCATACCTCATAGTATTCAAGCTGTAATTACTACTAAAGGCAGTCCTACCTTATATTAAAATAAATTTGTTTGAAATTTTAAGGTGTTTCCATTATTTTGTCCAACCCCTGTACACTAGAAAACTGAAAAGCAAAATTGTGTCCAAAAAGATTGAGCACTGTATACAATAATTTCATTATTATTATTATTATTATTATTATTATATAAAACTTAGAATCTTTAGGAAGGAAACAACATACTGCAAATCATTATTTTATCTGCAGATTTGATACAATTCTGCCATCCACCAATCCTTAGTTTTGTAAAATAATAGTTTTTAACAAAAGCACGAAGTTACAGATTTTGGAAGGCAAGTACAGTTGATTATATTGAACCATAGTACCTGATTGGTATAGATTTTACTGACCTTGGAAGAATGAAAATTGAAGTTAACCCTGGGAAATTTGAACACAAAGTGTAAAGAGACATAACGCAAGACCACAGAACATCTGGTGCTCCACTGTTCAACTATAGGCACAAGGCCTGAAACTTTGAAGCAGGGGTCTGGTTGAATATATCAATCCTAGTACTTGTTGAATATTTATTTCACCAACCCTAGAAGTATGAAAGGCAAAGTTGATCTCAACGGAATTTGAACTATAAATATAAAGACAAATCAAATGCTGTTTAGCATTTTTCTAGTGTGCTAATGATTCTGCTAACTCACCACCTTAATTATAATCCTTTCTACTATAAGCACAAGGCTTGAAATTTTGGAGGAGAGGTAAGTTAATTACATTGATCTCAGTGCTCAACTGATACTTATTTCATTGGCCTTGAAATGATGATAGGCAAAACTGACCATGACATTATTTGAACTCAGAATGTGAAGACAGATGAAATGCTGCTAAGCATTTTGTCCAGTGTCCTAATGATTTTGTCAGCATGTAACCTTAATAATAGTCCTTTCTACTCTATAACAGAAAAAAGCATGAAATTTTGGGTCCGGGGGCTAGCTGATTACATTGACCCTAGTACTCAACTGGTACTTATTTCATAGGGATAAAGTTGACATTGGTGACATTTAAACTCAGAATACAAAGCTAGAAGAAATGATGTTAGTCATTTTGTTCAAAGCGGTAGCGATCCTGCCAGCTCAAAAATTAAATTACTTACTGGAAGTGGTTCTTTCCAAGCTGCTCCCACAATTGATGGTCTAACAATAGCCAATGGTAAATCTGAACCTTCTTTATATAGCAGATATTCAGCCAACTGTTTCGTGAAAGTGTATGTATTGGGTTTCTGGCCAAGAAGTTTCGGGGTTATAGCTGATAGCATATCGTCATCCATCCAACTGGAGAAAATAATAGAACTTTTGTTTCAATATTAACACTTATTATAAGTCAGAATAATGAAATACACAAATCACTTTATTTACAAATAATTACAAGGTTTCCATGCTGCAAGCCAAACAGATAGTTGCCTACCACTGTTAAGAGTGGTCAACAATACCATGTATGGTTTCTAGTAAGATCCACAACCACTGAGATATAACTATCTTCACCATGATAACAAACTGATGTAATTTTAGTGGGTTAACTACTGAAAGATAGCTATCTTCCCCAATATATTAAACTGGTGTGAATTAGGCTGGTTAACCATTTAGGGATAAATATCTTTAGCACGATATCAAACTTGTGTGATATTAGAGATAACTAATAGCTTAGTTGTTGAAAAGGTAGAGAAGAGATAATGCAACCATTTGAATGGTTGAAATGAAGTGATTTAAGAAGCATATAGACCGACAAAATTGAAAGCATTCTATATTAGTCCAAAATAACTACTTTGTCAACTGCTAATATTGGGATTCAATTATGTAACTAAGGAAACCATAGAACAAGAAGCAGGTATTTTCTGTTTGGCTGCCAATTTTCAATTTCTTCAATTTTTGTTCAATTGATTTTGTAACTAACTTCAGGTCACCTTGGGCAAGGTGTAGTACCTGTAAGCCCACCCCAAGATCATGAAATACTAGGTTGGTGTCTGGCAGGGTAAAGTCTGTCTCATGGGATGAGGGTGCCTCTTAAGCCTTAGTCAGCAACCCCTTCAGAGATGGTGTCTCAATAAAAACACTGGTGTCACCTCACTACCACAATCCTCTCTGAGTGAAAAAGTCATATACAAATGTATTGAATAATGGTGTGAATGACGTTGTAACTGATAAAGTGAAGATCTCTCACCCAGCAGGTGGCCTACTGCACAGCAGGGTGGGACCAGTTGTAATCTAGCAACTGCAGTATGAAAGAAAGGAAGAAAGATCAACTGGAGCAGACTGAATATAACTGTGATAGAATGTTAAATCCAAAGTGAACCTAGTAGATTTGGCTGCGTGGACAGAATGGGAGAGATATGGCTTGAAAGAGGAGTGTTTGATGTAACCGAACAGAGATAAGTCAGATAAAGAAAAAATGGTACAAATTGAAGAAATAAAGCACAGAATCTACCAGATGGAAAACAGCAATGTAAAACAAATAGATGGCAATGACACTGAAGGCAGAGACATGGAGGTCTAGATACCACATATCACAAGACCACTAAACGTACACGATGAATTAGAACATAACTTTTCTGATGAAGAGCTGGTTATTAGTGGTAGACTACATATTACCCAGTCAGATGAAAGGAAAATGTTACCATCTATAATAAAGATAAACTTGTATGGCATTCTATAGTGATACCTAGTCCAAGACTTGGTTAACTATCTGTATCTCTCACTATTTTTGTTTCTTTATCTTTATTATTGATATGATGATGATCATGAAGGACAAGAACAACTCTAAAAATAACAATGACAACAGCTTAGCTATCATGACTACAGAAGGTAGTCACTATACAGACAAAAACAACAACCATAGAAAGAACAGCATCATCGTGCGCACGCACACACACACACACACACACACATATATATATATATATATATATATAATTGTTAAAGAAGACAACAAATGTTAAGGCAAGACAAACATCTCAAGTCATATACTCAATTATTAATGGAAAAATTCAAAATCTTACAGCTGTTTCTGGGATATCCCAAAGTATGGGATATTCCATCATTGGTGACAAATAGGGAAAATGCGAGGGGTGTAGAGTAATGAAACGATGACAGAGGACAGGAGAAAAGGAATAAAGAAACGAAAGTGAAGAAAAAAAAGCATAAAAGTTCACAGTTCAACTTTCCAACAGTGTAGACATTAGTCCATAAGTCATCCTTAAGTGAAATCCTGAGTAAATCCATGTATGGTTATAGCCTTAATGGTGTAAAATAATGTAAATAGCCAGAGATAAATGTGAACATATCAAAGTTTTGTAAGAGAATGGTAGTGGAGGTGGCTATAAACATATAATATACAAAAATAAACAAGAAGATGCTGTTATATTGAAAGTATTCTGTTAGTCCAAAATAACTACTTTATCAACTGCTAATACTGGAATTCAGTTATGTAACTAAGGAAGCCATAAAATAAGAAGTGGATCTTTTCTGTTTGACTGCCAATTTTCAGTCTCTTCAATTTTTGCTCAATTGATTTCGTAACTACCTTCAGGTCACCCTTGGGCAAAGTGTAGTACCTGTAAGCCCACCCCAAGATCACCTGCTTCAAAACAAAAACACCTACATTTAACATCAACAACTACTATGCCTCCGTATCACGAATCCTCCTTAGGGACGCCCTGACTCTAGCTAAAAACCCAACCAACATAACCTCTTTAGATATTGATGTAATTCTATCTGCCAAGCAGACTCTCATATCCTTTGATAATAAGCTCTGGTCCCATGCTAACCTCAACACTAATAGAAACAGACTGTACCTCTTTCAACAGCTCCACACACAATCCCCCAACATCAAAGGCAGTTTATATAGGGATGAAGCATTGTTAATTGCAACGGGCCTAACAAAATCTGCATTAGAAAGAACTAGAAAACTCTTACATAAATTCTTCACCATCTTTAAGCTATCTCTTTTGAAATCTCATACAAGACAGCAAACTTTCTAGATGTTACACTAGATTTAAACTCTTCACTTTACTTCCCTTATCATAAACCCAATCAATACCTTATGTACATAAACACAGAATCTAGCCACCATAAATCTACTTTTGAGAGTATAATCAAAGGCACATCCATCAGAATATCTGATCTATTCACTACTGAGGAAATCATCAATAACTACGCTACTTACAACAAAGCTGTAGCTAATAGTGGTTTCTCCCAGAGGATTAGATTTATAACCAACACTAGACTTAAAGAACACCTCTCTAAATTTAACCCTAGACAAGTGCGCCCACACACTGGATACCCAAACCCTCCCACTATAGTTGGACAATCTTGCCTGTCTAGCACCCACACACATAACACTCGATCTAAGAATACTAACATCATGCCCTCCAACTCTCCTCTAACATACACTTGGAATTACACCTCCCCTCATTTGCCTAATAAAAGTGGTAGGAGATCTATTCTCTGGTACACACTTCCATTTGCTTTAAATGTTAAGGGCCTTGCTAAAACATTCTTTAAGATAGTAGACTCTAATTTCCCACATAACCACAAATATCATTCAACCTTTAACAGATCTACTTTAAAATTATCCAATTTCTCTCCACAAAATATAGAATCTATTATCACCTCATCTAACAAACGTAAACTTAGCTCTTACTGTCAAAATGCACAAAACCCTGCCATAGACCTACACGATGAAAACATTAACACCGCTCGCCATAACATATCCAACACCCCTGGCCCTAGCACTCTGAATAACTTAAACAAACATATAATCCCCACCTCAGAGGAAAATGGGTGCATAGTTGAAACTAATGCTATTACTAATAAGAATACTGATGCTAACAATACTAACTATGCTATAACCACTACAACTACTAATACCTCCACTACAATTACTAATAATACTATCAATAATACTAATACTACTGCCAATGGCGATATTACCATTACTGAAAATAATACTATTACTAACACTCTTACCACAAATGCTACTAATAGTTACAATATTAATAACACTAACACCACCACTACTACTACTACAACTAATAGTAATAATAATAATAATGATGGCGATAATAATGATGGCAGTAATAATAATAATGGCAGTCATATTGATAATAGAAATAACGGCAATGATAACAACAATATCATGAATGATTCACCTAATACAACCCTAGCCTTTAGCTTGACAGATAGCAGCACTACCTCATCCCTCTCTCCAGCTAACCATCGTGGAACAGATATGAGCAACTGCAGATCTGGGACTGACTGTCTGCCACAAGCCCAATGCAGAAGATTTAACATGGTATACCAATGCACAGTCCACAACATATTAAATAACTCCGATAGCTAATATATTGGATCAACCACTAATTTTAAACAAAGATATTCTGCACATCCAAACTTGTTTAAATATAAAGAACATAGCAATTCCACATCACTAGCCAGTCACATACACCATCTAATTAATAGAAAAATACAATATAGGTTATCCTGGGTTATAATAGATTCTGGCATCCCATATCAGGGCCAGCATTCCATTTGTGGACCCTGCCTAAAAGAAGCCCTCAAAATTTTAACACATAACTCACCACAATTGCTTAACGAAGCCTTCACAATGTGTAAACACAAATTGTTCTGCACTTTTAAATTCATTAATAAATCCAAATGTAAATTTACCCCCCACCACCACCACCACCACCACATAATACTCACACACACATACCTCCATGGTCGTTAATACTTACCCTTGTATATC
>NC_043003.1:87719072-87741572 GCF_006345805.1 Octopus sinensis
ATACACACATATACCTATATACAAGTTATGAGAGGTAATGGTATCAATAAGATCCAAAGGTGTCAGGTAATGCTAAGTAAGTGCTATTGACAGACTGTAGTTAAGCTCCAGGTTCGGTGATTATGTGAATGAGGAGTCCAACATAGGTCATATATCAGCATGTGTATATATAAAAAAATTAAGAGAATGAGATAAAAATCCAAGGCTGTGAAAGATTTCAGAACATTTATAAATAGAAGTTCTTACAGATGTTTCTGGGATATTTTATATATCCCTTCATTGGTGATGGTGTGAGAAAGTGGTTAAGCAATAGTTATTCTAGATAAATTGATAGAAGGAATGGGGAGATGAGGGTGATAGAGAGAGAAAGATATAAGAGTGTAAAGAGATGAGAAGCTAAAGAGTAAAGGAGTGTCAGGTAGAAGGAATGAGGGTGATGGGAATAGAGAGAGAAAGCTATGAGGGTGTAAACCTGTCTATCACATTCGGAAACACTCACAAAACTGCTAATTTTCTTAACATAATTCTAAACTTATCAACCTCCCAATACTCCCCTTACCACAAACCTAACCAATATCTTAAATACCTTAACATACACAACAATCACTACAAATCCACTTTCGATAACATAAAGGAAGCTCAACCCACATATCCGACCTCTCTTCCATGTATATATATATATATATATATATATATATATATATACATATGCATATATATGTATATATATATATATATATACGTATATATGTATACATATGTATACCTATATATATATATATGAATGAATTAATTTTATTTCTATGTTTTGGTTTATGTTTTTCACTGTTTGATTTGCCTAATAGTGGTTTTATCTCTAATTTAATTTATATTTATACTGTAAAATTAGATTTAATCCTAAATCTAATTTTTCCCTGTAAGTTTGGATTTACTCCCTAATATTATTATTATTATTATAATTAATATATTGATAAATTACGTTTATTGAGTGTAATACCTCAATTTCGTAAGTTATGGAATTTACAGGTAAGATAGAACCACTATTTTGGAGTTCATCTTTGAAGGATATTCCAATACCTTCTAGAAAAGAATATGTTTTGAAACTTATTAATAATATTAAGGATTTTGTTTCTAGAATTAAATGGAAAGCCTACTATTATAACTATAATATATCTAATTTTAATGATTGTATG
Source organism: Octopus sinensis (assembly GCF_006345805.1). Lineage (NCBI taxonomy): Eukaryota > Metazoa > Mollusca > Cephalopoda > Octopoda > Octopodidae > Octopus > Octopus sinensis. The sequence continues at coordinate 87,720,266 of NC_043003.1, forward strand.
AATGATAATAATTTTACTTCTAATTTTAAATCTAAAAAAGAACCCCCGTATAATAGAGATTTACAGATCTTAGAAGATAATATTTGGAAGGTGGTGAAAAACATTAAATTTCATAAATACCCAAACAGAAATAATGGATAATAAAAGAGAGAGTAAGAGATATTTAAGAAATTTAGCTATTAGAATTAAAGAAATGAGAAATATGGATGGTATTATTGTACAATCAGATAAAACTAGGAATCTATATAAATTGGATGTTAAATTATATGATAACCTTTTAGAGAAAGAGATAATTAAAAAATATAAAATTGTTCCAGATAGTACACTTTATACTATAAATAAGGTCTCTAAATTAGTCATGATAAACTATGAGTTGGATAATAAAACTGAACCTTATGTACCTATGCACCCTAGAATTACTCTGAAAGACCATAAAGATAATTTTTATTCAGACCCTAAAGTTAGATTAATTTGTCATCAGACCTTGATAAATTGAGTAAACTCATTTTAGATAAATATATTAATAAATTAAATAAGCTTAACTATCTAAAATTATGGTTTAGTAATAATAATACTTTAAATTGGTTTTAAAATATTAAAGAAAAAAATCGGTATAAATTTATTCAAATAGATATAGATAATTATTATTCTTCTATTAATGAAATTGTGTTTAATATTTGTAATGAATAAAGTGAGAATGACTTTTGAAGAGGTTAATGTAATTAAAATGGCTAGGAAATCGTTTATTAGATACAAAAATAAATTATGGGCTAGGAAGGATACTAGGGACTATTTTGATATACCTATGAGGGCACAAGCTACGGATTTGGTAGGTATTTATCTATTATCTGAACTTCAATTAGAAAATTTAAAAATAGAAGGTGGTTTATATAGGGATGACCTTTTATTAATTACTAAGAATTGCACTAATAGAAACCTAGAATTATATAAGAAAAAACTTCATAGTTTCTTTAAAAGATATGGTTTAAATATTACTATATATAATGAGAATTATTTAGATGTTAATTTTAATCTAATTACGGGTAAAACACAACCATATGATAAACTTAATGAAAACCTTAGATATATAAATGTTAATAGTAATCACCCACCATCAATTAAAAAATCATTGATTAATAATATAGGTAAACATATATCATTACTTTCTTATGATTTAGAGGTTTTTAATAAACATGCACCTTATTACAATGAGGCCCTAAGAGAGGCAGGTTATAATAGTAATATTAAATGTTTTATTAAAAATAAAGATAAAAATATTAGTAATAATTATGTTAGTAATATTAGTAGTAATTTTAGTAATTATAAAAATAAAAATAAAAATGAGAATAAAATTTAAAATAAGACAAATTTTAATATTAATACATTAAATGTTAATTATAATTATAATCATAAATTTAATAATATTATAAAGAAATATAATAATAGTAATGGTAATAATAGTGATAATGGTAATAATATGATTAATTATAATAATAATAATAAGAAGAAGAAGAATAAGAAGAAGAAGAAGAAGAAGAAGAATGATAGTGATAATAATAAAAAGAATAAAAATAAGAATAAAATTTGGTTAATTGTTCCTTATGGTGCTCAAGTTAAAACGAACATTATTAAAGAGATTTTAGATATTATTGAACAATTTATTCATGATAATCATAAATATAAAAAAATTTTCTCTAGTAATAACTTTGGAGTAGGTTATTCTACCACTAATAGTGTAGGTAATATTATTTCTTCTTTTAACAAATTTAAACTGAATAATTTTTATAAAAAATAAATTTTATAATAATACCAATAATAATAAAGATAAGACACTCATTAACTGTACTATCGCAACGGGAGCGCATGGGTTGGGAGTTTGACAGGCAGAGGTGATAAGGTTGCACATGCCAGCCCTTTTGACACCCCACCCGAACCCAAGTTGGGTTCAGGCCACAGCTAAGCCCTACCTAATCCTAACTTAAGTCTAGCAAAAGGGGGCTCAGGAGCCTCTAGTAAGCAATGACTAATCCCGATCTAGTCCTTTCCTTCTAGGGAACGAAGGTGCATGTGTAGGTTGCAACGTCTTCTCTTCACTCCAATACTTCTGTGAATACGACGTTCCTATGTGTATACATATATATATGTATACACATACACAGTAATACCTCACCTTATAAGAAGCGCTTTACGAGACACTGAGTTCTATTCACGAGTTTTAGCTTAAAAATAAAAGCGTACTCTGGAAAGAATTTACTCGTACGTCGAGGTGTTACTATAAATTTTTTATATAAATTTTTTTTATATATATTTATTAATCTTATAAAATTTTTAGAGTTTACATAGTAAATGGTAGTTATTAATTATTTAATTTATTTAGTATTAAGTATTATTTATCATAGTTATTTTAATAATAAATCCTATAGTATAGAGTGGTTCTATTCTTTAATTGTGACTTCATTCTATTTACATTTATTGATAAACCATAACTTTTTCCATTGACAATTTTAATTCATAATTTTCATTGATAAAGCGTATTTTTAGTTCTTCACTGTTAAAGAATTCTTCAACAATTTATTCTATTTTTGTTAATAACGTAATTCCCCGAGTATTCTTATAAACGCTGAAAAGTTTTCCGATTTAAAATTTTAGTTCATCACAAAACCTTGTAAAGCTAAATATATATTTATATTTAAGATTTTTAAATTTTTAAATTTAAATATTTTAATAAGTCTTCTTGTATAATTTTGTATTTTATATAAATACTGAATGTTATGTAATGATTTAGTTATCGTAGTTATTTATAAAATTATTAGATTTTAACTCTATGTTTATTTGTAAGACTTTACTTAGCCAAAGAGATATATAGATAATTGGTAGTAGTATTTTCATTGATAAATATATTAGTAGTATTTATTGGATATTATATAACTACGGATTGATAATTTCATTAAGTATTTAGTTGTTGAAGATATGTATTTTTTAATTTCATTTTAATTCTTAACTATATGGTTTTTATAAGTTATTAATTAGCCAACGAGATATATGGATCGTTTATTAGTTAAAGCGTTCTTTTAAGATAGTTTGTTTGTTTGTTTACAATTTGCTTTTTCATCTTTAATCTTTTAATTTTTAATATATTTCATAAGTAATAATGAATAATTAATTTATTAGGTTTTTATTATAAGTGCATATATATTTTTTTGATAGATATAATTTTAGATCTTAATTCTTATATTTATATACATTTTTATATATATTCATTGATAATTTAGTTATTATTCAAATATTATATAATTATTTGATTTGAAATTAAATTTAATAATATGAATAGTGATTATTTTTTTTGATTATTTTTTTTGTTAAATATTTAGGTAAATTAGATATTGACTATAACTGTGATTAGATTATTATGTTTTTTTAAAAGCCATATTATACCTGAATAGGTAAATACATTTTCTATCTATTCTTACCTTAAAAATTAATATTTAACATTATAATCGATTGTATGACTTAATCATAATCGTTAAAGTTTCTAGTTTGATAATAGAGTTTTTTATAAGAAAAATTATTATTTTATTTATTTTTTTAAAAAATATTGTTTAAATATATTTATTTATTTAACTATTATCATTAACCTGAAGATTGACTATAACCATAATTCAAATTATTAATTGAATTTAAATTATTGTTATTTGAATTAGGTTATGGGCATGAAACAATCGTAGTGGTTTTATTTTTTATCTTATATCAAACTTTTTATACTTTTTGATAGTTATATATATTTAATAAAATAAAAAATATATATATATAAAAATTTATAAATATAAATTAATAATTTTAAATTTTTAACTTTAAATTAAAATTATTTAAATTTTGAATTTTATATTTTATATATTTTGTATTTTATATGAATTAATTTTATTTCTATGTTTTGGTTTATGTTTTTCACTGTTTGATTTGCCTAATAGTGGTTTTATCTCTAATTTAATTTATATATATATACATAACTTTAAAAGAAGCATATCCCAGCGTGATTGTTGCCAGCATCGCCTTATCGGCAAATGTGCTGGTGGCATGTGAAATACAACATTTAAGCGTGGTCATTGCCAGTGCCGCTGGACTGGCTCTCGTGCAAGTAGCATGTAAAAACTCCTTTTGAGCATGGTCATTGCCAGAACTGCCTGACTGACCCTCGTGCCGCTGGCATGTAAAAAGCACCCACTACACTCTCAGAGTGGTTGGCATTAGGATGGGCATCTAGCTGTAGAAACTTTGCCAGATCAGAATGAGCCTGGTGCAGCCTCTGGCTCACCAGTCCTCGGTCAAACCATCCAACCCATGCCAGCATGGAAAGTGGACGTTAGCGGAGAAAAGCTAATTAGTAGGTAATTAGTTACTTAACTAATTAGCTCTTCTCCTCGGGTAGTAAATATTATGTCTAACAGATTCTATAATTTAATTCATTAATAACAATTCACTATCTACTAAATCTGGGTAACTTACTCTTCTTAATTACTTCTCTTCATAAAAATAAATCACCTACTAAACCTAAGAAAATTATTCATCTTGATTACTCCTCTTCCAATTTTTCTAATATATATATTTGATCCCTAATATATTCACTTTATTAATAAGACTTTTGTCCTCAGTTATTGAGTATTATGCCTACTCATAATAAATGATAGATTTTTCTCCAAAATGAATAAATATTAGATTTATAATTTCTCCTTTAATCCAACGTATCAAAATATTCAACACCTACCAGCTAAGTATAAATCTGATGTATATAAGTATAAAGGGATCTCTGTATTCTCTATAACTTTTTGGTATATAGGTGGTCACTGTGACCATCTGACATTGACCTAGTTTTCTTAATACAAAATCTGTTTGCCAAATAGTAGTAAAAAGCTTCTAGGGCATTATAACCCCCTCTCTACCTTAATTTCTTTATGAAGAGCTTCTGACATTTATTTCACCCCTATTTTTATAAATAAAAAATCTCTTTTGTCTCCTTTCAACTGATTATACTTCTCAAATGTATACTAATTATATATATATACATATACATATATATAAATACAGATATATACACTTTGTATATATACATTATATATACATTTCATTTCATTTCATTTAATTTGAGTTTGAGTCCATGCTCAGGCCAAATCGAAGACTCCACCTTCAGAGTCTGGTGTGGTTGCCAGGTTGTATTCTCTGTTTAATTTTGACATGTGTAGGAGCGAGTTTGAGTCAGTTTGTGCTCGTTGTGTATATCCTGGGAGATGGGGTTCATCTCTAATGGTGCTTAAGTATCTATCCAGCTGCAATTTGAATGATTCCACACTGCATCCTGATAGATTTCTGACATGTACCGGAATGGAGTTGAATAGTTGTGCTCCTCGAACCAACAGACTTGACTCTCGCAGGGTTTTGCTGCCTGGCCAGCCTTTTTGTTGATTGGTGGTAGCTGGCAGCGTCTTCCGTGGCACAGTGAGTGGTAGATTTTGATACCAAAGTTTGGCACCTTTTGCTCTATCATTTTCCAAATGTATATAATTCGGTATCGCTCAAATCTTCTTTCTATTGAGTACATCTTCAAGGTTTTGAGTCTTTGCCAATAGTCCAGGTCCCTCGTTTCTGAGAAGTATGAGGTAAAATTTCTTTGGAGCGATTCCATCTTAGATAGTTGGCCCTTTGTTGTTGGTGACCACAACTGAGAACAGTAGTCAATCCTCGGAAGTATCATACTGTTCCAGAGGGTTTTCATTGTTGAGGTATCTCTTGATTTGAAGGTGCGCAAGATCCACCCGCTGTACTTTCTTGCAGTAAGACAGACTGAGTCAAGGTGTTCTCTGAATTTTAGGCTGGTTCCCATGTGGATGCCTAAATCTTTCGCATACTGTTTTTCCATTATTTGTTGTCCTGATGGGTTTCTGTAGTTTGTTGTATTTTTCAGATCTTGATCTGTTCCGTAGCGAATTAGTTCAAACTTCTTATCATTGAACAACATGTTGTTTGTTTCCTGCCATTTATATATGGTAGTCAGGTCCTTTTGTAAGGCCTCTGTATCCACCTCGTCTTTGATTTGTCTCATGACCCTGGTGTCATCAGCAAAGGATGAGACGTTGCTGGTTGTATCTTCATCTATGTCAGAGATGAGGATGAGAAACAGGATTGGGCCGAGTACTGCACCCTGAGGAACACTGCTGGTCACAGGTGAAGGTGTTGAATGGGTTCCATTCACAGTGACTGTTTGAGTTCTATTTGTAAGGAACTCATGTATCCATGTACCAACTTTTCCTCCTACTCCTAGCTTTCGAAGTTTGTGACCCAGGATGCCATGATCTACCTTGTCAAATGCCTTGGCAAAGTCGAGGTAAATAACATCTGTGTTGTATCCATTCTCTAGATTTTCTAGGATTTGGTCACGGTGTGCCAGTAGTTGGGAAAGACATGATCTACCTAACCTGAATCCATGCTGGTTGCAGTTCAGCAGATTGTTGGATTCCAGGAACTCAACCAGTTTTCCACGAACTATTCTTTCGAAGACCTTGATAATGTATGATGTCAGTGAGATTGGTCGGTAGTTCTTTGGTTTTGATTTGCTGTCCCCTTTATGTATTGGAGTTATGTGTGCTTCTTTATATGTATTTGGTATTTTGCCATTCTCCATAGATTCCCTCCATATCATGTAAAGGGGTTTCAACAATTGTACCTTGCAGTTTTTAAGTATCATGGCATTGAAACCGTCAGACCCCGCAGCCGAGTGCATGGAGAGCTTGTCTATGGCTCTTTCTATGTCTTCTGGGTTGAAATCAATGTCGGATAGGGTAGGTTTAGTATGGTCGATATCCTTGAAGAATTTTCCTGGGTCATGGATCTTCATGGTTTTAGATGGCTCACTGAAGACACTTTCATACTGTTGACCCAACATTTCTGCCATTTCAATAGGATTATTCACTACATCCCCATTTTGTCTCTGGAGAGGTCCTATTGTTGACTTGGTATTCGAGTATTTCTTTGCAAAACTGTAGAAACATTTTGGATTTTTCTTGATGTTTTCTATGGCTCTCTTTTCTGCATTGTTACGTTCTTCATCATAGTGTTGTTTTAGATTGTCTTCTAATCTGTATATTTGGTCAAGGACTTTCTGTAATTCATGTTTTGATGTCAGCTTAGATGTTTTGTTTCTTAGTCTTGACCTTTTGCGCATCAGGATCTTTCGCTCCCGTGGTACAGGTTTTTTTGTGGATTTGGTTTTCTTAAGAGGAATATTTTTTGCACATATTTCTTCGTTCTTGTTTAAGAATTTCTTGTGTTTATCTGGCCCAGTAAGGTAGAGATCCCAGTCAATGATTTGTACCTGGTTGTTAGTAGTTTCCCAATTTGCCTGGTGATAATCATACCTGCATAGCTTTGGCATGTCCTTTTGTTTAAGAGTTGTGGCATTGGGCTCATTACCAATGTGTAAATGCATTTCAATAATATTGTGGTCTGAAAAGATTGTTGGGGTTGAGTGAAGGTCAAATAGCGTGTCCTCGTTGTTGGTGAAAACCAAGTCGATCGTATTATTATTTCTTGTTGCTTCTGTCATCATTTGTTTGAGGTATAATTTCTCTGTGACTTCCAACAGTTTGGCTGCCTGTATTTGTTCAGCTTTTGTCCCCAGTTTTAGTATGTGTCCATGTGGCCAGATGATGTTAGGGAAGTTGAAGTCACCAAGGACGATAATGTCTGGCATTGGACTCGCCATGTTTCCCAGAATTTGTTGGAGCTTTGTCAGTGGCTCAGTGAAGGATAATGTTGGGCTGTTTGGCGGTCTGTACATTATTGTTACAACTGTATTAAGTTGGATGATTTTTATGCACAGCAGGTTGCAGTAGGCATTTGATTCATTGACAAGTTCTATGCATGCATAGGTATCATGGATATACATGATAATGCCCCCATGGGATCTGCCTTGTCTATCACATCTGAAGATGTTGAATCTATTGATTGTGATTTCGCTGTTGCGGATGTTTTCGTTGAGATGACTTTCAGTAATTCCAATTATTTTTGAGTTGTTTTCTGTTGCTAATTCTTCCAAGCAAGGGACTTTACACTGTTTTGTTTTCGGATAAAGACCCTGGATATTTGCTGTTATTATGCTTGTTGTACCGGATACATCTGCCCTATTGTTGGCAAGACTGTTGTAGTTGCTGGGACTGTGCTGACTGGATATTCGGTCTGCTGGGCTGTCTGTATTTGTTGTATGTGCCCTGTAAGTCCAGGTGTCAGCCTTTGTATCAATGTTGCCTGGTTTTGCTGAGTCATCTGTATGGAGTACAGCTGTTGTAGTTGGTAGATTATGCCTAAAAAACTGCTTTCATTCATTACTATATCGAATTTCTGCGAGTTTGCGTTTGTTACAGCTGATGTATGCAATTGAGTAGCATGATTTTCATTCACTGTTGAGCCGTGACCTGGTTTCCGCATTTTTGGGAAATGGTTTTCATACCCTGCTGAGCTTGGTCCTGGTGGTGTGGGTTCAGTAGTTTTTATGCGAATTGTACCCTTCCGGTGCATAAATTTGCAATTCTCTCCAAAACATTCTTTTTTTCTCAGCGAATTGCGGCACATCTTTGGGTGAAGGAGTTCACATTCTCGGCCATTTTGGCATCCTTTTTTTGATCAGTACCGAAGTTGATATATGGTTTGCATGGTTTGGGGTGACTGTACGTGCACCCTGTACCTGAAAGACCATGTTTGCACTTGTTGCTCCTGTAATGGATACATACTGGCCTTTCTTCATTTGAGCGTTTGCTCGGAATCTGTTTCTTTTCGTGGGAAGTTTGGTCTTTTTCTGCAGGATCTCCTGTTTCTTGTTTTGTAGGTGTTTGCATGTCATTGTCTTCATTCTTGTCATTTGTGTGGTCTATACATATTTATGTATAGACCACACACACACACATATATATAAATTAACCCAATAAATATCTGATTCATAATATTTGTTCTCATGACTGTGTGGTAGTGGTAGCAATAATAATTCTCTCTATGAATGCAGACAGACATAGAGAGAGAGATAGAGAGAGAGAGGCTGTGGTTGAAAGAGTGAAGGCGGCGGGGGAAAGATAGTAGACACTGTCAAATGATGCTATAGAGAGGTGAAAGGAAGGGAGTAAAGAGAGAGAGAGATGGAGAAAGACAGACATATAAAAGAATGAGAGTAGACTTGTCAAAGTGTGCGTTTTTGGCCCTAGCAACGACACTTTTTAAGATAGGGATTTCATTTTACATGTCCCTGTAAATTTTGGAGTCAATCCGACGGGATCCATGGTGTGAGACCAGGATGTCACTGCCGAGTCTAACATCTCAGAGTTGCTCTGTGAACCAGTCAGCCAAGTAGCATCCCGTTTGACCAATGTACAGAGAAGGACAGAAACAGCAGGAGATGCAGTAAATGATGTTGTTAGAAGTACAAGTAAAGGAGTCAGTGATATGATAGGGATGATGATGGGTGCCTGTGAGGATGGTGGTGTTGAAGAGGTAGGGGTAAGTGTGACAGCGTGGGCAGGAGCAGGTGAACGAGCCAGGTTGGGAGATGGTGTTAGGGAAGAAACTGTGGACAAGGTCACATAGGTTGTAGGTTCGTTTGAAGGAAGGAATAGGTAGGTTGGGGAACATGTGCGAAGTGGAGGGGTCCGACTGGAATCACTGGAAGGTTAGGAGAATGGTGCGTTGGAGCAATGGTAGGTGAGGGGAAATGGGAGACAGGCAAAGGCAGAGCGGGTGTGAGGAGAGAGCAGTGGCAGATTCCAAAGAATGTGCTCTGGCAAGAGCGGTGTGGATAATGGTGAGGGGATATTCATGAAGGATGAAGTTGCGAGCCATGAGTTTAGACTGAGTCTCAAAGTCATGGTTGTCACTGCAAAGCCTGTGCAGATGGAGGAATTGGGAGTAAGGGATGGAGAGCTTGATGTGGGCAGGTTGGGAGGAGGAGAACTTGAGGTATGAGTGTGAGCCAGTGTGTTTGTAATGGATGGAGATAGTAAGAGTGGGGGGTGTGTATGTTGATCAAAATGTCGAGAAAGGCAGAAGAAGTGTGAACATGTCAGGTTGGAGTTTGAGTCAAAGGTCTAGAAAGTGTTTGAGGGCAAGAAGTCCTTCGTTGTGTGGGATTACCGTATATAGACTCTTGATATCAAAAGTGAAGAGAAGTTTAGAGAGGGAAGGAGAAACAGTTGAAAAGACGAAGACCATGCACACACACACACACATGCACATATGGGCTTCTTGCAGTTTCCACTCATAAGGCTTTGGTAGAAGTGCCACAAGTGGGACTGAACTTGGAACCATGTAGTTGGGAAGCAAGTTTCTTACCACACAACCACGCTGGCACCAATGCATATTTATAAACTGTATTTACAAATTTTGAAATTCATTTATCTGTGAACTGATAACACAATGAAATACATATTTTGAGGTTTAAGACACATAACATGTTCCACAAGGTTTGTAAAAAAGCCTACATATCAAGTTTCAAGAAAATAACAAACAAGTTTAAAGTTATACTGTTGTTATGATGACAAGCTGATTATTGTTGCTAATCTATATATATATAAAACTGTAGTTGTGTGAGTGTCTGTCTCCTACGATTTAGATTCCTAACTCCTCCCACATTTTGCGGTGCAGTTTAACCAAATTCGGGTATCTTATAGTCGTGATTAATATCGAGCCCGTCTGGCTATTAGTGCGCATCTACGATGAGTCTACGATTTTAAAAATAATTTAATATCATTTTTTATTCCATTTTAATGCATAATTTTTCGTGTGTCAATGGCGGCGGAGTTGGTGTCCACGCTCAAACACCTGCACCTGTGTTTGCTTCTCCCCCTTCTTCCCTCCCTCGTGAAGCTGTGGGGAAGGGAGTTTAAGGAAATCAACGTTGTAATGCGTTATCAAGGAGACCAGCGTTCTTTTAGAACAACGACTTCATGGCTTGAAGACACCAAAACAGAAATGGCTAAGAAAGCCCGAATTGGCATCTATAAAGGAAGTAACTCTCTAAAAATGCTTATATAGTTATTTCCCTTACAAACCCGAGCAACGCCGGGCGATACTGCTAGTCTTTATATATAAAAGTAAGGTTGTGTGTCTGTCTCCTACGATTTAGATTCCTAACTACTCCCACATTTTGCGGTGCAGTTTAACCAAAACCAGGTATCTTATAGTCGTGATTCATATCGAGCCCTTCTGGGTATTAGCGCGCGTCTACGACGAGTCTACGATTTAAAAAAAAATTTACCATCATTTTTTTCCATTTTAATGCATTTTTTTCGCTATTATATAAGGGAAGTAACTCTCTAAAAATGTCTACGATGAGTCAACGATTTTTAAAAAAATTTACTATCATTTTTTTTCCATTTTTAATGCATTTTTTGCTACTTTTTGGCTATAACTCTCTAAAAATGCTTATATAGTTATTTCCCTTACAAACCCGAGCAACGCCGGGCGATACTGCTAGTATAATATAAAGAGTAGTTGATAGCAAAACTAGTGAAGTGCCAAACAATGCCTTGTGGCATATATTTCTGTTTCTTTGTATTCTCAGCTCAAAATGTTACAGAGGTTGACTTCAGGGTTTGATACAGTAAGTATCAGGAAGTTCTAGGATCAATTTAATCAATGAGACACCTTACTTCAAAATTTGTAGCTTTGTACTTAAGTCAAGATAAATATTGTTATTAATGCTGATAGAGGAACAGAAACAGCAGTATATGAGATAAATGTTTTGCAGTGTATAGTTACAGCACTTTACATTCTGAGTTCAAATCTTGACTTGGCTTTTCATCACTCTGTGGGGAGGAATCAATGGATCAATAATGTAATAGTACTAGGTTTGACTACTCCTCTACACAATTGTGGTATTGTGTCAAAACTTAAAAATTATTAAGGGTGGTGGATTGGTAAAATCATTAACACATCAGACAAAATGTTGTATGGTATTTGTTCAGCTCTTTATGTTCTGTGTTCATATCCTATTGATGTCAATTTTGCTTGTCATCCTTTAAGGGTCGATAAAACAAGCACCAATTAAGTATTGGGGTTGATGTAACCAACTAAACGCCACTTCAAAATTGCTGGCCTTGTGCCTAAATTAAAAACAGTTAATGTCATTAGTGTTATTGTCGTAGTACAGAGTAGTGGATGACACAGTAAGATACTAGACATTTTGCTTCAAAGTATTTAGTCACATCTTTACCACTCATCTTTTCATCTAAATTCAATATAATAAATACGTAGTCTGATCAATAAGTATCTGGACTGTTGCCATAGTAACAAAGCTAAAACACGCAGAGTGAAGCCACTTGGCACAGATTGACCTTGAACTCTGCTGTTTACAGCAGTGTTTGGAACGAAGGTGTGTAGCGTGTGATTGTCACATTGACCATGAGAGAGCAAGTTGAACAGAGAATCTGCTTGAAATTTTGCCGAAAGTTTGGTGATACCTGCTCAGAGGCCTACGCAAAGTTTTCAAAGCCTTTTCATCGATCTCGATACAATCAAGGAGATCTTGTGCAACTGAAACCCCATATCCTTTTGGTCAGCTGAAAGCAGTTTTGGCACAAACTTGGCAGACACACATCTCATGTCCAAATCTTCAGTGATAATGGACTGAACTGAACCATAACTAATTTGCACATCCTCATGGATGGGGATTCGATGATTTTCCTTCACAGCTGCACACACATCTGCAATGTCTTTCTCAATTCTGCTGGTTGCAGGTCTCCCAGAATGTTCGTCTCAGAACGGCCATCTTGGAAACATTTGAACCACTTGTACACTTGTGTGTGGCTCACACACTCCTCTCCATACACTTTCTGCAACTTTGCGTAGGCCTCTGGAAAAGCATCACCATGACAACTTTCTCTGTCGTAGTCAATGCAACGATCATACACTACATACCTTCCTTCCAAGTACTGCTGTAGACAGTGGAAGTGAGCTAGAATGTTAAACATAAGCACAGCAGAGGTCAAGGCAAATCTCTGCCAAGCAGTTTCACTCTGCATGCTTTAGCTTCATTACTATGGCAACTATCTGGATACTTATTGATTAGACCTCGTACCAATCAACTACAGGAATCAATTTCTTCAACTATATCCTCTCTTCCCACCCACCAAACTTAAGGTCAATACAGTAATGTATGATTGAACTTATTGTCAGTAGTCAAGCACTTCATAACTTCACTTCACGCCTGTACCATTTTATCCATGATAATGATACTAATGATGATAACAATGAAGACAATAAGATGGTGATAGTGATAACAATGATAGTGATGAAGATTATGATGGTGAAGGTGAAGTCAAAATATTTATATTGTAGACAAAATCCATAAATGACATCAGCTTATTGTTATTTCATGAATATTACTTTTTGGTTCAAAAGATTTTGTCAAAAGCTGAAAAAGATTTTTCCAAAACAATTCCAGGATACTCACTCCAAAGCATCAATTATCTTCTGGGGTTCTACAAAGGGTTCATAGATATTTTCTTCAATGAAAGGCCGATCACAATTTGCATAGGCTGTCGATACATGTACAAATACCTGCAATATATGACACACAGACATAAAATGCATGATATTCCTCGCTGTTTCTCGCTCTCTCTCCTTAACTTGTATGTGTGTGTGTGTGTGTGTGTGTGTGTGTGTGTGTGTGTGTGTGTGTATTATAATTAAGAAACACACAAAAAGCCCTGAGAACTTCAGCTACTCATGGTTTCCTAGTCTAAATATTAAATTCATTTTGCCATTTTTCAAGCTAGAAAAGTAAACAAGACAGTTTAGTAACTGGGTTTGATGTAATTGAAGTTTCAATGAGCATGTATATTTTGAAAAAAGACAAAGAGCATGCTCATTTGTCACAACTTGAAAAATAGTGAAATAAATTTAATATTTTGCCAAGAAACACTAGTTAGCTGAATTTTACATGGCTTTTTGCATGTTTCTTAATTATAATATCTTTACTCTCTTAACTGATCAAGTGCTATACTATTTATTGAACTACATACAATACACTCACACACATATATTAGATTAGCAGAGGATGTACTGAATGAAGCATTCTTGTTCAACTAACATGACCACAAGTCAACAAATGGACCTGCAACCAGATCCCTGAACACCTGAGAAATACCAACCAAACTTCTTTCAATTCACCCCCTACATTAAAAACAGGAAGGAGACATTGGACAAAAGATATACAAAAGATGAAGAAATAGAAGGAGTAGCAGAACAATCATATCAGATGGAAGGAAGTGATGGAAAGTAGAAGTTGATAGCTAATGGATCATATGTAACCCCAAGAAAGTTTAACAGTGGACCATCAAGTAAGAACTGTTATATAGGTAAATTTGCTACAGCTTAGGCTCTTCAGTTTTCATATGATCAGTGATTAATTTTCTCACACACACACATATATATATGCAGTTAAGTATATGTCCGGTCACAGAGTGACCAATGGTTTCACATCCATAAAAGAGTTAGCCCCTTGGACGTCTTGTCAGGCTCTAAAGCCGAAGGCATAAAATTCTTCAACTCTGGGAGGGAGGAATCTGTTACAGTCAGTTAGTTAGTAAGTAATCAAAGAATAACCAATCCAGGTCTATAAGGACAGTTATCTCCCTTAGACTAGTCCATGTGGGTCAAAAAAGAGGGAACAAGGATTTTAACCCTTAGGTTGCTTTTAGCTCAAAAGGACCTTTCAGATCTAATCAATGAATGGAGAATCCCATGCTTACAGCAGGTAGCATTTAAAATGCTTTGCATAGCTGAGTAAGCAAGGATCCCAGCAACAAAGAAACTTATAGCCCCTACATCCATTTCAAATGCTACCTGCTGCAAACATGGAATTCTCCATTCATTGATTAGATCCAAAAAGGTCATTATGAGCTAAGAGCAACCTTCGGGCAAAATTCCCTGTTCTCCCTTTTTTGAGCCACGTTGGACTAGTCGAAGGGAGATAACCACCTTATCAACCCGGATTGTTTTTTCTTTGTTTACTTACTAACTAACAGATTCCTACCTCCTGAGTTGAAGAATTATATACCTTCACCTTTAGAGTCTGATGAGCCTTTTATGGGGCTAAACCATTTATGGATGTAAAACAATTCGTCACTCTATGATGGGACATATACTTAACTGCATATAAATACATTACTGCTGTATGCTTTAGAGTGTGCTTCTTATTTGGGTATGTGATACACCCACAATATACATATATATTAGATATAGATAATTAGATATACATATATAAATATACATATATAAACATTTATATAGATATATAAATGTATACATATATATATGCATATATATATAGATATATATGTATACATGTATATATGCATATATATATATATATCTATATATATGTAAGACAAGGGGTACGTACGCCGTTATATATATATATATATATGTAAAAAAAATAGAAAACTGGGACAAGAAAGCAAAATATTTAGAGGACGATACAAAAAAAAGGATGGGACATTCGAAGCCTTCAATCTTCAGTCAATATATATATATATATATATATATATATATATATACAAAATGAGAAAATGGAGAAATATATCTAAATCATTCATCAACTATCAGATAATACCGAATCATATACTTTATTAAAACACTACACAAGAGCATTAAGATTAGACATTAATACAGTACAATAATTACAATCAATATAATGAGATATAACTAAATAAATATAACAAGATATAAAAATACATATACATTATAACTGACAGCTGTTTCAGCCATGCAGATAAGTATGTCTCATGTAACCTATTAGCCATATATTGCAGATATAAATGAGACATTAACAAAAATATCTAACGGCCTCTTCGGAGATTCTAATGTAAGTATGAGTCAGGAAACTGGATTGCTTCTATAATGATAGAAAGTTAAATTTAGATAATAGTAATTTGCCTCTCTATAATCATAGGAACAATATATCTTTTGGAGCTAACGTGAACAACCCTCTTGCGAATTATGATAGTACCATACCTGTAAGGAAAAATATTAATGTAATGGATGATACCACTACCACCAATACTATTACTATTGATAGGAATATTGCCAATAATATTAAACGCAATCACTCGTTAAATTTGGGATTAAATAGTAAAAATAATTATAACACTATTTATGGGAATAAAGTTACAGAAATTTTGGCCAATGTTAGATTGCATCAACCTGTTGATAACTGTAATTGCAGAAAAAGGAATCAATGTGTGTTTGGTAATCAATGCCTCAAGAAAGAGGTAGTTTATCAATGCACTGTAGATACACAATATAGCAACTATGAATAGCATGAAACAAAGACTTAATTATCATAGATATACTTTTAGAAATAAAAACAGGATGTACTCTACGGGGTTAAGTGCATATATTTGGGAACTCAAAAGTAAGAACATAGATTTTAAATTAAATTAGAAAATACTAACTTCTGCACCTGTATACAATAGTAAAAATAAAAAATGCTCTCTATGTATTAATGAAATTTTTTTCATCATCAAAGCTGGAATACCTATTATTAATAATATTAACAAGAGGAATTTTTTTTGCATTCATAAATTAGCGTAAACTTTCTCTAGATTTAAATAGAACATAGCATTTCTACTAGTAATATTTTAACATTCCTCTACACTTGATTGTACTTGTGGTCTTTATAATTTGAAACATACAATTTATAAATATATAATTTTGTAGCTACACATATATATGTTCTGTATTGATTGTTTTTTGTTTTTTGTCCTGGCTTATAAGGGAAATATACTAGGATATATATATATATTTTGGTATATGCATAGCACTATGATATTCATGGAGATTTACAAAATTGATGAGTGTGTATGCGTATCATAGTTTGGGGAGCTGGTTTTAGATGCTGTAATACTAATATGTAATAAATGCGAGTCTATATTGAATGTACATTGTTTATTTTGGATGAGTATATGGGTTTTTGCATGTATTTATTTGGCAGTCTTATATATTATATATTAAGTTTATCTTTGTACTCATCTTAATTTCTATCTTATGTTATTTATTAATAAATTTATTCATTTACTTATATGTGGCTTTATACATATTAGCAGTCTTATATATTTAGTTTATATTTGTACTCATCTTAATTTGCATTTTATGTTATTTATCTATTTATTTATTCATTTATTTATATGTAAATATATACATATTAGCAGTCTTGTATACTAAGTTTATCTATGTACTCATCTTAATATATATATTTTTTATTTTATTTTATGTTATTTATCTATTTATTTATTCATTTATGTATATGTGGATATATACATATTAGCAGCCTTATATATTAAGTTTATCTTTGTATTTATCTTAATTTGTATTTTATGGTATTTATCTATTTATTTATTCATTTATTTATATGTAGATATATACATATATATCCATTATTTATTAAATGTATATATGTATACATGTTTTTACTTATATTTTTATTTTTTAATTTCATTTTATTTTATTTTATTATATTTTATTTTTAAGTAAGAACAATTATTAATTTATTATTAATTTAATTTATAATTATTTACTTATATACTATTTATTGGTAAGTCCTGTTAATTATTATATATGTATTTATACGTCCACTGATATTGTTTAATATTTAATGGTAAATCCTGTTAATTATTATATATGTATTTATATGTCCATTGATACTTAAATATATATATATAGGTACTGCGAATGTTTACATACACATCAAATGTGAAAGTATATATGTTTGTCGTTACACAGGAGTATACATATGGATGTGTAGATGTGAGTATAATTCTCCTAGTTTGTTGGTGAGAGATTAAATAGGAATATAATGGTAATGTAACAATATTAGACTTCTTACGATGTGATGTTATCTGTATAAGTTATAAGGTATTATTTTGATTATATATCTTAGAATATTAGCGTATTTTGACTTTTTACAATTAATTTATTATAATTTAATTAATATAAACCTCTGTTAACTTAGTTTATATGTATTTTTACGTCTTTTGATAGACAAACATAAACGGGTATTTTGTATTTTATAATTTAGTAAATATTTGAATAGAAACATAGTGGTAATGATATAGACATTTTTAGTTCTAAGATATTTTGTTTACGAAAAATACGGTGTTATTTTAATTATGTACCTTATGATAAATTACACTCTCCATCTAGGTATAATTATATGTATGATTGCATTTACGGATTTATGGACATATGTGAGTGGATCTGTTTGTAAACATTTATGTGTGTGTATAGATGGGATAGTACCTCTTATTTATTTATTTATGATTTGGTTGTGTATGTGGGTATGTGTGTGTGTATGTGTGTGAGTGTGTGGGTGTGTGTGTGTGTAAACATGTGACTATGTCTGTATGTGCGCACGTTTGTGGATGTGCGTGCGCGTGTGTATGTTTCCTAGCTAACTAACCGTAAAATGTCTACTGTAATTCAAATTTAAAAGTATAGGCCAATCGAATGCATCTGTGGAAATTAATACCATGCAAACAGAAGAATTTGACTGATTGCATATATATGCAGATATCTATTTGCCTTGAATAATACTATGGTGGTATTTATTGGTCTTCAGTGTTGCTAACATTATTGTTATTGATAACGGTATTGGTATTAACATTATTGACTTTTTTGTAAAGTAACACAAATTAGTATAATGAACTGTTTACTATATATGTCTGCATTAAATATGAAGATATCTGTTGTAATTTCTTAATATTAGGTGAGGAACTGTAACATTCAATATAGAACATTATTATGTTTATTGATATATATTGATTTATATTATTTATATTATTTTATATTATTATGTATATGTATATGTGTATATATATAAGGATATGAGTATATATGCACTCATATTTATATTTATATGTAAATGATTTTTGGATATGTACTCATACTTACATTAGAATCTCCGAAGAGGCCGTTAGATATTTTTGTTAATGTCTCATTTATACCTGCAATATATGGCTAATAGGTTAAATGAGACATACTTATCTGCATGGCCGAAACAGCTGTCAGTTATAATGTATATATATTTTTATATCTTGTTATATTTATTTAGTTATATCTCATTATATTGATTGTAATTATTGTACTGTATTAATGTCTAATCTTAATGCTCTTGTGTAGTGTTTTAATAAAGTATATGATTCGGTATTATCTGATAGTTGATGAATGATTTAGATATATTTCTCTATTTTCTCATTTTGTATTATTAATTTATGGTAAAAAATAATTTTACCTTTGCCCACCTAATACAGTAAATGAATTAATTGCATCGCAATTCTTAACATTTATGTATTAGCTTTGTTGGGTACTTCTCTAGCAGTATATTGGATATATGTTATACCATGGAGGGTTGAATTTACAACCCCTATCTCATTTTATATACATATATATATATATATGGCTTTTCAACAACCTTGGTATATATGTATATATATATATATATATATACATATACATATATATATATATATATATACATAAATACCAAGGTTGTTGAAAAGCCAGGCAAGCCTATCAAATCTATAATTGGTAGAACCTATCCTTTTAGTAAAACCCCCTGTACGGATAAGTACTGTACTGTATGTAGATTTAGCCCACAAACAAACTGTAAAGCCAGAAATGTAGTCTATAGTATAAAATGTATAGAGGGACGATGCAGTAACAAGACAACGACATACGCAGGGGAAACGGCAACAAGCATAGGAGAGCAGGTAAATGACCATTGGAGAGAACTCAAGAAAGGTAAAAGCTCATCGATTCTGCACCAACACGCTAAACAGGAACACGGGGGATCAATCAACAACATAGAAATTAAAATATTGTCCACACATAGAACAGATGCAACAATCAGACAAATTACAGAAGCTACACACATAGAAAATAAACCTAGCCTGAATAGGAAACTAGAATGGAACACTAGCACACATCACAACATATGACGATAGAGGATCCCAATAAACTGGTTACAATATAAACAAAACCGAAAACATAATAAATAAATAAAATACACAGATAAATAAACAAATAGAAATAAATAACTAGAAGTTTTTTTGTTTTTTTTATCTAATTAAAAAGATTTTTTAAAATTTATAATTATTATTACTAGTATTGTTATTATACATACATACATACATACAAGCATGTGTAATGATAATAAGTGGATGTAAACACAGGAACAAAATAAGAATAAACAAAAACAACAACAAATTACATGAACGTATATAAACAGAAGATACAAATATTAGAGCCCCCCCCTACACACACACACACTAAATAAACATAGACGCACATAGAGATATAAGCATGCGCAAATGAAGACATACAATAGAAATACAAAATGGCTGACGGTTAGTAAGGAGAGACACAAATAAGAAAGAAGAAAACAAAGGACCACTGATGCGGTCACAGGAGTCTGACGAAAGAACTCTGGCCGAAATAAGATTAAGATTAATGTAAAAAATAAATAACACTAAAGCAAAATAACACCAAATATATAGTGCGTGTGTTTTTATTGGCTAAACTGGCAAAATAACCATTCCGAAATATAACAATATCTGTTTCAACACACGACTTCACATAAAAAATCTTGCACAACAAATATATAAACGTACTATATATATATTATATATATATATATATATATATATATATGTGTGTGCATATATATATTTATATGCATATATATATATATATATGCATATATATATACATCTATATATGCATATATATATATCTATATATACATATATATAACTTAGAAAGGTTTTGGCCAGTATTGGCCCTGGCCATGTCTAACTTAATAGCACTGCCTGGCGAAGTCTTTCAATTCAGGATTTGGGAGCCAAGGTCCATTCGAGCAGAGAATTATTGTTTGCGGAGACATATCCGGGTGTGGGTGGTTTGTCTGGGACTGTTTGAAGGAATTTGTCCAAAGACTACTTGAATTTTGTGTGGTCAGTTTCTGTTTTGACATGTCCTGGTGTAATGTTGAAGAGAGTGGATCCAACTGAGGTGAAATAATTGTGCTGTATTGTTGTTATGAGATGCGATTTACATTTTTGTTGTGGACGGATGGCACGTGGTCCAAGCCTTGGATGTATTTTAAAGGTGATGCCAACATCATTCGGACAGTGCTGATGGAATATTTTCCACATCATACAGATAATGTAGCGTTCACGGCATCGTTGGAGTGAATACAGTTTCAGCTTTTCAAGCCTAC
>NC_043003.1:87746572-87786010 GCF_006345805.1 Octopus sinensis
AAATGTAGGCGGCTGACCGAATGGATTCTTAGAACTTTTAGAACAAGAGACCAGGACACCATGATGATCCTCTGGAGGACACTTGTCCTAAGCCACTTTGACTATTGCTCTCAGCTATGGTCACCATCCAGTGTCAAGTTAATCACAGAACTTGAGGCGATCCAACGAAGCTACATGAAGAAGATAGCCTCTGTGCAGCATATAAGCTACTGGGAAAGACTCAAGAGAAAGATATGCCATAATATACATCTGGAAGATCCTAGAAGGACTTGTCCCAAACTTTGGCATCGAGAGTTACACAAATACTAGAACTGGGCGCCACTACATAGTGCCAAGAACTCCAAATTTGCCATCAAGATGTAGGACAAGATACTGTGATAGCCTGGGCTTCAGAGGCCCACAGCTCTTCAATATCCTCCCGAAGAACCTGAGAGACCTGCATGGGGTGGATGCAGATGTCTTTAAAATAAAACTGGATCTCTTCCTGTCAGGTGTCCCAGATGAACCAACTTCACGGCAAGAGGTGCAGATGAGGGCAGCTGCATCGAACTCTCTCATGCACCAAATGGCAATTGCTAAAAAGCATTCGTGAAGTAAAATCATGTAGCAACACCAAATGGCGGTGCCCCAGCATGGCCACAGCTCGTGAGCTGAAACTAGATAAAATAGAATAAAAAATAAAATTATATATATATATATATATATATATATATATATTATATATATATATAGGCAAAGAATAATAGATTTAATAATATATTAATAGAACTATATATATATATAAATATAGGGAAAGGTTAATATATTTAATAATAGATTAATAGAACTATATATATATATAGGGAAAGATTAATAGATTTAATAATAGATTAATAGAACTATATATATATATATAGTTCTATTAATCTATTATTAAATATATTAATCTTTCCCTATATATATAGTTCTATTAATCTATTATTAAATCTATTAATCTTCATATATATATATATATATATATATATTTATCAAAAGAAAAACATGATGCAAAGGATTTAGCGGTACATATGTTTTTGGCTTTTATTAGACAGTTTATATCAATGCATAATTGGTGTAATATGTATGACAATAGCCTTCTTCAGCCGCGCACAATTACTACTCCAAGGACATGTATTACATTATAAGTTTGGGAAAAAGACGATTTACGTTTGGGATGCAAATCCTCATAGTCATGTACAATAGAGCGAGGCACCAAAACAAAACCAAAGCGTCAAACTGTCTAATAAAAGCCAGAAACATATGTACCGCTAAATCCTTTGCATCATGTTTTTCTTTTGATAAATATACTCTATCACCTACACCACTAACTGGCATATACAGGTGCTTACAATTATCAAGTATTTACCCTGAATTTTTTGTACCCAATTCACCTACGTTGTCACCTGGATTGGATCCTATATATATATATGTATATATATATAAAGGAAAGGTTATTAGATTTAATAGTAGATTAATAGAACTATATATAACATCATCATCATTACCATCGTTTAGTGTCCGCTTTCCATGCTAACATGGGATATATATATATATATATATATATATATATATAGGGAAAGATTAAAAGTAGATTAATAGAACTATATATATAACAAAAATACATATAGAGAAAATCACAGCTTTAATTGCAGAATTCACCTTACAAAACTTACAACTGTTTCCATTACATTAAAATAGTTAGATATAGAACATATCATTGACATTAATATTTCTGAAAATACATGTTAACAACATTTTCAAGGTAATTTAAAATTAGCTAAATTCAAAGTAAACTAAGGAAATATTTCCAGTACACAAACACATACAAAAAGAACACTAAGAAGAAATATAATCTAAGAAAATCTATTTTTGTATTCAACTTTTGGTGACAACAGATAACGAAAGAATACAAAATAAACATAAGAATTCTAGATTACGACAATTAGAAACAGAAATTTTACATCACAGCAATTAGTTATCTACAAATCTTAGTAAATGCATTTAGGATTTAAGTATCATTTGAAGTGGTCCATCATTAGTTATGCACCACTGTACAATATTGGCAATTCTACACGTGATTTCTACCTTGAAGAAATGTATTATATAATTACTTCTAAATTAATTTTATTATATTTTAATGGGAATTTTACAGTGAAATGTTGCCATAAATTTGCACTGGAAATATTTCCTTAGTTCACTTTGAATTTGACTAATTTTGGATTGACTTGAAAACATGTCAACATGGATCTTCAGAAATATTCATTTCAATGATATTTTCTATATCTAACTATTTTATCAGAATAGAAACAATTGTTGGCTTTGTAAGGTGAATTCAACAAGATGTGATTTTCTCTATACGTATATTTTTTGTCTAATACTATGAATTTCTTCCAAATGTTATCTGGATCAACTTGTCATACATGAAAAATTACCTTTTCTACTTGCATTTATTAGTATCTCATTGTAGGATATAGTTAACCAAATTTTTTTGAAACTGAGTGCTTTATTGATATCTGCCTAGAATTTTTAATACCTTTTTCCCCCTCTTCTTATTATCTACTAGCTTAAAAGCTGCACTCCATGTGGACTTTTAAGCTAGCTCTTGTGGAGGGCTAATTGGACCTGTGGTCCAAAACTAAAGGGACCTATAATACATCTATAATGACTATATGCTCCTGTGGTGTTTCATCAGGGATTAAGGACAGATCATTCCATTGCTTCAGTCCTAAATTCAATTCCAACGGTTGGCCAATTTGTCCCAAAGTTCTTATCGCAACGTAAATTTAATGAAGCGAATGTCATTTATCTCCCCCTTGATCTCTGATGTCATTTGACAAACACCACCAAAATGGTGTGAATCAGCCAAGCTTTACCTGCTAGAAGTCAGATCCCAATGCTGGATGTTCAAGAACCAAATGAAGGGCAGATTTTCAATCCCAGGATCATCATCATCATCATCATTTAACGTACGTTTTCCGCGCTAGCACGGGTTGGACGGTTCGACCGGGGTCTGGGGAGCCAGGGGCTGCACCAGGCTCCAGTCTGATCTGGCAGTGTTTCTACAGCTGGATGCCCTTCCTAACGCCAACCACTCCGCGAGTGTAGTGGGTGCTTTTTACGTGCCAGCTGCACAGGTGCCAGAGGGGTCTGGCATCGGCCACGATCGCTTGGTGAATTTTTATGTGCCACCGGCACAGAAGCCAGTCGAGGCGGTGCTGGCATTGGCCACGTTTGGATGGTGCTTTTTATGTGCCACCGGCACAGAAGCCAGTCGAGGCGGTGCTGGCATCGGCCACGTTTGGATGGTGCTTTTTATGTGCCACCGGCACAGAAGCCAGTCGAGGCGGCACTGGCAACGGTCACGTTCGGATGGTGCTTTTTATGTGTCACCGGCACAGGTATCACAACTACTGTTCCATTGATATTTGGTTCGATGTTCATGTACATGCACTTGACTCAACAGGTCTCATCAAGCACAGCGAGATGTTCCGGGATCCAAGGTACTTTGAATGGGCAGGGGTATGCGGAACTGGTGCCGGAAGCATCCCGGGTCTTAGTAGTCACAGCACATCTCCAGAGATCTCGGTCCTTCGCCATTGCCTCAGTGAGGCCCAACGCTCTGAGGTCATGCTTGACTACCTCATCCCATGTCTTCCTGGGTCTACCTCCCCCTGATTCCTTCAACTGTTCGGGAGTGGCACTTCTTCACACATCTCTCCTCATCCATCCGCAGTACATGACCATACCATCGCAAGCGTCGCTCTTGCACACCGCATCTGATGCTTCTTATGCCTAGCATTTCTCTCAGGGTGCTTACACTCTGTCGTGCATTCACACTGACATTACACATCCAGCGGATCATGCTAGCTTCATTTCTTTCAAGTCTATGCATGTCCTCTGCAGTCACGGCCCATGTTTCACTGCCGTGAAGCATGGCAGTTCGCACACATGCATCATACAATCTACCTTTCACTCTGAGTGAGAGACCCTTGTCGCCAGTAGGGGTAGGAGCTTTCTAAACTTTGCCCAGGCTATTCGTATTCTAGTGGTGACACTCTCTGAGCATCCACCCCCACTACTAACTTGGTCACCCAGGTAGCGGAAACTATCAACTACTTCTAGTTTCTCCCCTGGAGTGTGATGGAATCTGTTTTCTGAGTATTTGTGGTGTCTATTGTCCCTGTGCATCTGCCGCACATGAAAGCTATCTTATCAGTTAATTTCCCTTTGATGTTGCTGCACCTCTTATGCGTCCATAGCTTACACTGGGTGCATCTTATGGAGTTTCTACCTACACCTTTCCTACAGCTCGAGCAGGGCCACCTGCCCGATGGGGTGTGTGCTGAGTTCGCCTTTC
Organism: Octopus sinensis; assembly: GCF_006345805.1. Taxonomy (NCBI): domain Eukaryota; kingdom Metazoa; phylum Mollusca; class Cephalopoda; order Octopoda; family Octopodidae; genus Octopus; species Octopus sinensis. The sequence continues at coordinate 87,750,948 of NC_043003.1, forward strand.
TGCATACTATAACTTTGGTCTTCGCTACATTTACTCTAAGGCCCTTTGATTCTCACCCTTGTTTCCACACCCGAAATTTCTTTTTTAGTTCCAGTAGTGATTCTGCTATGAGGGCCAGGTCATGAGCATAGAGGAGCTCCCAGGGGCAACCTGTTTTGAATTCCTCTGTTATTGCCTGGAGGACTATGATGAATAAAAGGGGACTGAGGGCTGAGCCCTGGTGTACACCTACTTCTACCCGGAATTCTTCACTATATTCGTTGCCAATCCTAACCTTGCTGACAGCCTCTGTATAGAGCCTGTACAGCCCTATTAGCCATTCGTCAATCTCCAGTTTCCGCATCGACCACCAGATAAAGGATTGGGGAACCCTGTCAAAGGCTTTCTCCAAGTCCACAAAAGCTATGTAGAGGGGTTTATCTTTAGCTAGGTACTTCTCCTGCAGTTGTCGGACCAGGAATATAGCATCAGTGGTGCTTCTACCCGGCACAAAACCGAACTGCATCTCATCTAAGCAAATTCTCTCCCTAATGAGATGGGTTATGACCCTCTCTGTGACCTTCATCACCTGATCCAATAGTTTAATACCCCTGTAGTTATTTCTATCTAGAGCATCACCCTTACCCTTGTAGCAGTTGACTATGGTGCTGCTACGCCAGTCATTGGGTATGACTACATTATGAACTACCTGGTTAACAATACGGGTGACTAGGCCATAGCCCACATAACCAGCTGTTTTAAGCATCTCAGCAGTGATACCTGATGGGCCGGGGGCTTTATCTGGTTTCATATCCTTAATTGCCTTAACTACAAGGGAGCTGTCTATTTGGATAGCTGGTCCCTCTACTGGGTCAACATTTGGCAGGCTCTCCTCCTCCCATTCATTCTCCACATTCAGCAGTCTTTCATAATGGCTTCTCCAAGCCTCTTTCTTTTCACCAACATTAAAAGCAAGTGCCCCATCATCCATGCGGACACATTTCTCTCGTGTAATATCACTATTTTCTCTCACACACTGTCTAGCAATACGAAATACCTCAGTTCTTTGGTCCTCGCGTCACTGGACATTGGCAAACTTCTTCTTTTCTGCTATATCTTTGGCTATGTATACCTGCCGTCCGGCCTCCCTTTTGGCTACTTGGTATGGTTCCCTGCTACCCCCATCCCTCCAGGCGATTCCGAAATGGTATATGTCTATGTAGAGTAAATGTAGGCTGAAATACAGGGATCCCAGACAGACAGACAGAATTTTGCTTTTATTATTATAGATATATATATATACATATGTTTAGAGATACATACATATATATATATATATGTATGCATACAAACATGTATAGACATGCATACATATATGTATCTATGTAGGTCTCTAAGTATATCTGTTATGAAGTACAAAGACTAAAATAAACCTGGGAAGATTATATGCTTTCTCTCTGACAAATGTATATAGAAAATTCTATCTAGCAAGGGGAAAAAGTAGAAAGGAAGAAGTTTGCCAATGTTCTACAGCATGAGGATCAGAGATACGAGGTGTTTCAGATAGCAAGGCAGTGTATTAAAGAGAATTGAGATGTTATGAGTGAGAAGCGTGTGCAGTTGTATAATGGTACACTTGCACTTGGTGATTCAGAAAAGAAATAAGCTGTTAAATGTGGAGAATGCAAGGGAGTTAGAAGTTATTCCCAATTTGGTCCAAATGGAAGAATTACCTATTCTAGTTGACAGCAATTTCATAGACAAAGCAATTAAAGATATGAAGGCAGGGAAATTTGATCAATCAAGAATTACAACCAAGAATCTTAAAATACACCTGATGGAGTGGAAAACAGCCTACTTACTCATATATTTAAATGGGATGTACAGAAAGGTATTACTCCAGACAGATCAATTGTTACAAAGATAAAGATCCTTTAGACAGAAGTAATTACAAAAGTTTCAAATTGCTGAACCAGGTCATGAAAGTTATGGAAAGAATTATAGCTTAGGAAGAGAACTGGGTTAGATAAAGTGTTTAGTTTGCGTCAGGGAGAAGTACAACTGAAGTTCTCTTCCTTGTAAGATAGCTGCAGAAGTATTTAGCTAAAAGCCATTGTACTTGGCATTTGTCAACATAGAGAAAGCATTTCACTAGGTCCTTTGCTCTGTGATCTGGAGATCCCTGAGGCAGCTAAGACAGATGAATGGCATGTGAGAACCATTCAAGCAATGTACAAAGGTCAGTGAAGTGAGAAGTTAACAACAAATACAGCAATGAATTTAGTGTGCGGGTAGGGTTCACAAGGATTTGGTTCTCAGTCCCTTCCTAGTAATCATAGTCCTCCAGGCTATAACACAGGGATTTAAAACTGGTTGCTCTTGATAACTATGATACGCTAATGACCTCATTCTTATACCAAAACCTAGAATCAAAAAGCCTTAAAGCTTAGCAAAGACAAAAGTTTTAGTTAGCAAGAAAATAGACAGGACTCTACTATTATCAGGAAATAGCACATTTGATATGTAGGAAAGGTGTTGGTGGAGATTCCATACAATGTACCCAGTGTAAGCTAAAGATGAACAAGAGGTGCAGTGATATGTCAGGAAGGTTAATACAGAAGTAGACTTTGTATGTGTCAGATGCACAGAATAACCACAAAAAACACACAAGAAACAGATTGTCTTGACTGTCCAGTAGGTTCCACAGAGGCAATAAATTGTTTCTATTACATAGATGACTGATTTAGCAGTGGAGAAAGATGTTCTGGAAGTATAGTTGCTAGAATAAAAACAGGATGAAGAAAGTTCAGAAAGCTGTTATCACTGTTAGTAACAAAAAGTCTTTCTCTCGAAATGAAAGGTAGATGGTATGAAGCTTATGTATGAACAATAGTGCTGCATGGTAGTGAATCATTTTCCCTGAATGCCAAGAACATGCAAAGACTAGAAAGGAATAAAACAAGTATGCTCAAGTGGATGTGCAATATCAGTGTGCATGTATGACAAAGTGAAAATATGTTGAAAGAAAAATTGGGCATGAGGCATCAAATGTGTGAAGACAAAAGACTCTGTATATGGTGTATATGAATGAGAACAGATGTATAAAGAAGTACTGATCACTGAATATGGATGGCATGTATGGAAAAGGGAGACCAGGGATGAAGTAGTGAAAGCTGATTTCAAGATGTTGTGCCTAACAAAGATGACAAAGGATCAAGATGAGTGACAATTGACTATGCTCAAGAAAACTTGTCTGTCTTGAAAGGGAGATTCTAAAACATTGTGCTTGTGTCTATACATTGCACCCAATCTGTCCCTTCCAAGCCTTCCCCTACCTCTCATCCCTCCACTCTTCTATGACAATATTCAGCTACTACAATCATGAGAGCAGAGTATGCAGATCATTTGCCCCATTGTGCTACCAGTTACCTCCCTAATCCCTGGAACCACTTCCTTTTACAACCCATCCCTCACTCTCAATATCATCCCTTTCTACTTATTTTCCACCCACCCCCCTTTGCTGTGCCTCCAGTTATTATTCTTTCTCCTTGAGATATATCTTAGGACTGCCATATTTCATCCTTAACTCCCTCTCTTTTCTGCTATCATTCTCATCACTGTGACATATCTGGTTTTGACAGTCTTCCTCCAACTTTGTGTCTCCCACTCACTACAGCCATCCCTATGTATCTTTGTCATTCATCTCATTTTACACATCTCTCTCTCTCATCCCACACATTAGCTCCATTTGTTCTGAGGTGAACTCACTCCCACCACCATTTTCTGCTACTTAATCCCCCATCTTTTGCCTTTTTCATTATTTCTTTGTAATTAAATCTCCATATTGTCTGATCTGCCAAAAGGTTTCTTATAGTGCTACTCTCCTCCCTGTCTGCACTCTCATACATTACCTCTTCCTTCCTGAGCCACTTATTCTTTTACTTCACTCTCCTACTACCATGCTGATATTTACCATCAACCACACCCCTACCCTAATTCTATTCACTATATTCACTTTTACACCATCTCTAACCATCCACATTCTAATGAACACATCCACCCACTATTCCTGATTGTTTGTGTAATTTCTCTTTTATACTCATCTTCTTGTACCTCATGAGTCTATTCTGACATCTTATTACCAATATCATTGTCCTCTTTACATCTATTCCCACCCTTATAATAATGTCCATATGCAACACATGACCATACCAGTGCAGTCATCTCTCTTGTACACCACATCTGATGCCGCTTATGCCTAACTTTTCTCTCAAGATGCTTACACGCTTACTCTCTGTCAAACATGTACACTGACATTGCACATCCAGTGAAGCATACTGGCTTCATTTCTTTCAAGCCAACGCATATCGTCAGCTGTCACACACAGCCCATGTTTCACTGCCATGTAGCATGGCTGTTCACACACAGGCATCATACAATCTGCCTTTCACTCTGAGAGAGAGGCTCTTTGTTGCCAGCAGAAGTAGGAGCTCTATGAACTATGCCCAGCCTAATCTTATTCTCACTGCTATGCTCTTAGAGCATCCATCTCCACTACTAATGTGGACACCTAGATAACAGAAGCTATCTACTACCTCTAGCTTTTTCCCCTGCCAGTTAATGGAGTCTATTTTCTACACATTTTCAGCGTTTATTGTAGCAGCTATAAGAGCAACGTCATCAACATAGAGGAGCTCCCAGGGGCAGCCTGTCTTGAATTCCTCTGTTATTGCCTGGAAGACTATGATAAATAAGAAGGGGCCAACCATTGATCCTTGGTGGACCCCCTACATACAGCCTAAATTTTTCGCTGTACTCATTGCCAACCCTCACCTTACTGGTAGCATCCCTGTACACAGCTTGTACAGCTCTCGCTAACTACTTGCCTATCCCTAGTTTCTGCATTGACCACCAGATAAGGGATCAAGCAACCCTTCAAAGGCTTTCTCCAAATCAACAAAGGCCAGGTACAGAGGTTCATCTTTGGCTACATATTTCTCCTGTAGCTGTCTTACCAGAAATATAGCATCAGTGGTGCTTCTCCCTGGCACAAAACCAAACTGCATCTCATCTAGGTTAACTCTTTCCCTAATTAGTTGGGCTATGACTCTCTCTGTAACTTTCATCACCTGATCCAACAATTTGATACCTCCGTAATTATTTCTAAGGCATCAGCTTTACCTTTGTAGCCATTGACTACGGTGCTGCTACACCAATCAGTGGGTAAGACTCCTTCATGAACCACCTGATTGACAGGTAACTAAGCCATAACCCACACCACCAAATATTTAAGCATCTCAGCAGTGATTCCTGATGGGCTGGGGGCTTCCCCTGTCTTCACATCCTTAATTGCTTTATCTACAAAGGTACTGTCGATTCAGGTAGCTGGTCCCTGAACTGGGTCGCCATTTGGCTGACTCTTCCTTCGCTCCATTCATTCTCCACATTCAGTAGTCTTTCATAATGGCATTTCCAAGCCTCTTTCTTTGTAGAATCATTAGATGCAAGTGCACCATCATCCATGTGGACACATTTCACTCCTATGACATTGCGATTTTCTCTCACACACTGTCTTGCAACCAAAACACTTCAGTTCTTTGGTCCTCACATTGCTGAAAATTGGCAAACTTCTTTTCTGCTTCTTTCTTGGTTAGATATATCTGTCTCCTAGCTTCCCTTCTGGTTATCTGATACAGTTTCCTGCAACTCCAACTCTTCCAGTCCTTTGACACCCATTTCTTTACTCTAATGGCCCTGTCTACCACAACGTTCTAACACCATGTTATCCCACAAGCAGGCCTACCAAATGAACAGAAAGACCGTTTTTATTATATTCTTCTGCAAGCTACCTCTAAGACGAATAACAAGGATCTCATCTTTGTGGCTGGGGATTTGAATGGGCATGTTGGACAGCAGCCCAGTATTTTCCATGGTGTAGATGAGACCCATAGACTTGGTCTTTGGCACTCAGCAAGCTGTCCTGCAGGAATTCCCAGTTGCTCTCTATATCACAGGTTTGTAGCTCCTCCTCCCTCACATCAAATTTCTCATTTAGGATGTCCCTAAATCTCTAACCATATCAAAGATCCTTAAGCTTCCAAATCCTTCTTTTCCAAATTGGTCTGCTTCTTGGCATCCTTCTGACCTGGAGTCTAAAATCATTAATGACTAATCAAAGCTGAGGGATACATTCTTCATTGGGAGGGTCTTTGTATTTAAGAGCAACCATGCATCCCGCTGCCTGGTGAGAATGTAATCGATCTGGCTAGCGTAACCACCTGATTTGTAGGTTATTAAATGGCTGGTTGGCTTCCTGAAATTGGTGTTGCAGATCAATAGGTTATGTGCATCAGAGAACTCCATTAGCTTTGTTCCCTCTTCATTTTGGAAACCAATTCTATGGCCCCCATCTACACCATGGAAAATACTGGGCTGCAGTCCAACATGCCCATTCAAGTCCCCACCCACAAAGTGAGATCCCTGTCATTCGCCTTAGAGGTAGCCTGCAGAAGAATATCATAAAAATGGTCTTTCTGTTCATTTGGTAAGCCTGCTTGTGGGGCATAATCTGCAAGACTAGCCTGAGCTTAAGCATTCTATCATTCACTCTGACTACTTCTATGAACTTATCCACTAATTTCTCTGCAAGAAGTATGCCCATAACACCTACCCTGTTACTGTTACCTTCCCAGATTTTATACTTACGTGTCTTGCCTGTGAGGAACCTGGGTGAAGCTCCTCTCCACCTTACTTCTTGGTTGCAACATATATCAACACACCTCCATTCACACACACCTACATATACACATATATATATATATAATATATATATATATATATAATATATATATATATATATATATATATATATATATATATACATACACAGATTTACTCATGCATGCATACATATATGTACACACACAAGTATCTCAGAGAACTATTACCTTTGCAAACAACAAAGGAATTATCCCTCAAGATCAAGGACAGACCTTATAATGCTTGTGTGCAAAGTGTGTTGCTGTACGTGAGCAGGTGAGACGTGAGCCTTCAGTGCAGGAGACATGCAAAAACGAGAAAGAAATGAAAGGAGCATGCCTCCCTGGGTGTGCCATATTAGTGTGAATAACTGAACTGAGAGACATATTGGACATAAGAGGAGTAAGATGTAGTGTGCTGGAGAGGAGATTGTGCTAGTATAGACATGTGATGAAAACAGGGGATGATAGCTGCATAAGCAAGTACTGAGGAATCAAAGATGTGGAAGTCTCTTTTGGTCTCCCTGTGGAAAAGGGAGACCAAGGAAGATTGGGATAATATGGTGAAAAATGACCGCAAGATGTTAGATTGAATGAAGTAGACTGAAGACCATGTTAACTGGTTGTACGTGGTGCTGCAGATCTGACCTCTTACACAACCCTCCTTGCCTAATGTATGTTTGTTTTTTCTGCATGTATCTCCACACCTGTCTATTACCTATTCTATACCCTCGCATCCTTCCACCATTTACTCTCAAAACCACTGTGCCTCTTCTGTACCTTTTTATCTCTTCTCACTGTGCCTAGTTTGTACCTTCTCATCTCTTCTACTCATTGTGCCATGCTATGACACCCATAACTGAGAGGAAAGGACATTATTTGCACATACTGATTATCTCCCTTCCATATACCTCCCCACCTATATCCTGAAGCACCTTATTCTTTCTTCCTGATTCATGATACTTAAGTGAGAAGTGATTGTAATCTTGCAGCTGTTACCAACCCTCCATAATTCTTCCACCTGCTCTCTTGGACATGTTAACTTCAGGATATGCCCCAGCTTATCATCACTTTATCTCCCTTCCATGCAGCACTCTACCTACTTCTTGTTTAACATGGAGGAGCACTGCATCTCTTCCTACTCAAATACCCCTACTGCCCTATCATTCTACCTCTCTCCCAATAACCCCTCTGGCACTACTTTTCACTTTCTGTCCCTTACCCAAATCCCAACACACACACTTTTTCAAAAAATTTTCTATTAGTCCCTCCTCTACCACTCTCTTAATAATAAATACCTGTGTAACACTCAAGAAGAATGTCTTGGACCCTGAGAAACTGTCCATCTCATGCTAGCATGCCAGACACTGGATTTTGCCCTTCAACCTGCCCATTAAGATTACCACATTGTCTGCCTTCTCTTTCATACTAATCCCAGATATTACTTTTCTTCCCCAGTCCCCTCCATTACTCCTATCTAATACTGTTTCCTTCGTTATTCTCTCCATTACAATCCTCTTACAATAAATCTGTTCCATCCACCATGGTAGCTCATTTTGCACAGCAAGCTGATCCCACCAGTACTGGTGTCACAAAATACACCCAGTACAATCTGTAGGTGGTTGGTAATCAATACAAGCATTGACAAAGCAGGGCCTGTGAGTTTCTTTTGTCTGGCTGACAGCAATGCAACCTCTGTAGTGCTGATGCCATAGAAAATGCACCCAGTACACTCTGTAAAGTAGTTGATGTGTTCCATGGCTTTGAGGAGTGAGGAACCAGCTCTTAGCTATTACTTTTCCCAGGTATACTCTGTCCAAGTGGTTGAAATCAAGAGAAGGAAGACTGATGCATGCAACAGAAGACAAAAGGCAAATCTATAGGAAAAGAACACAACAACTCAAACAGCACCATGATAGCCCACAAGTGCAGCTCGTGTAGCAGAGACTACAGTCACACATTGGACAGTCCAGCGACTGACAATGCTATTCCAGTAGTGTGGACAACTAGGACCTTCATCCTTGGTCATTAAAGACATATGGAGGCCTGAAAAAAAAAGGGAAAGAGATCTTCAAAAAAAATAAACAGTTATCTCACCTCAAGTTTCTTAAAATTCCGACACAGAATTATCATTTTCCTCACTGCCTTCACATTCATTTCTACTGCTAACCTGACAAAAAAGAAAAAGAGAATGGTTCACATAAACCCCATATATTATAACTGAAATTATTGAATAATTCATACACTTTACAGATGCTAAAAAAAAAAACCATCATCATCATTTTAACATCCACTTTTCCATTCTTGCATGAGTCAGATGGAATTTATTGATGCAGATTTTCTACAGCTGGATGCTTTTCTTGTTACCAACCCTCACTTGCTACAAATCAAGGTAATATTTTCCCATGACCAGGTATGTTTTTGAAAATGAATGACACTAATTGCATAACACTAACACTCATTTACAACAACAATGTAATGCCAGGACAAGACAAGATGACACAAACATACACACATATGCACATACAAGCATATGTCTTTTTTCAGTTTCTATAATCAGCCTGAGACCCTGCAGTAGGGGTATTTGCTTGGGAAGCAAACTTCTTAATTCTACAGTCATGCCTGCATATAAAAATTTCTTTCCAATATAAATATAACAAACAATGAATTAGTAGAGTCATTAGAATGTTGGACAGAATGCTTTGCAGTATTTGTTTTGGCTTTTTACATCCTGCTGAGGTCAACTTTGCCTTTCATCCTATTGGAGTCCAAGAGGATGTACTGATGGAATTTGTAAAAACATTGAACAAGATGTTTTGCATCTGGTACAGTGATTTTACAAATATTGCAAGGTGTACTTGTGGTATTTGTTCTGAATTCAATGCTCTATTTGGGTGGTAGCCATGGCCTACTTGGGTGGTAGACTTAACTGTCACCCAGTTTAATACCACCACCTGGTAACTTTAACAGAGTCTGCTTTCTTGTAGGTATTTGGGCTAGGTCTCCAGTTTCAGAGGTGCCATAATAGGTCATTGGTATTGCTTTCACTCCTCCATAAAAGATTTAAAAAATACTTGGTTGAGGCTGTATTCATGATATAAAAGTAACAAAGATATTTATGGGTTCAGGGATTGCTATGTGCTTAAAAAGACCCTTTCACAACCAAAATAGTTCTAGTGCATCCCATTGTAATTACTCAGTTTAAATCAATTAAAAACCTTTTATTTATTTCAGATCCCCTATGGCAAAGAAAATGCTAACACAAAAAATGAAAAGACACGCAGAACATAGAAATTATCAGCTTTCTAAATGTTACAAAACCTTTCAGATGGAATTGAAAGCCTCTCGGGAGAATGTCTTAACTGTATAAAATCAGACACTACAAGGACACTACATTCATCCAGTAGATTCAAAACATTATCAGTGATGATTCTAGAGAATCAATGAGGGCAACTACCAAAGAACTTCAGGTATCAGACTGGACTATCAGAACTCTGGTGCATGAGGACATTCAATAAAAGTCATATGTCCTGAGAGGAGGCCAATTCATGTCTGCAAAGACACAGGAAAATCATTTGATATGCACTAAACAGTTACTTAACAATGTTAAAATTACTCATGAACATGGCATGCTTTGCAGAAGTAACTAGCTGAAAGTAAACCATTGTACTTGGCTTTCATCAATCTGGAGAAAGCTTTTGAAAGAGTCCCTCACTCTGTTACCTGGTGGTTTCTAAGGAAGTTAGTAGACAAGTGGATTGTTAAAAATATACAATCCATGTATAGCAGTGCTATCAGTAGTGTGAGTCGACCATGAGTACATTAATGAATTTAGTGTACAAGTTGGAGTGCACCAGGGATCAGTTCTCAGACTCCTACTCATCATAGTCCTCCAGGCCACAACAGAGGAAACTACTATGTGCTGATGACCTTGCTCTTATAGCAGAATCTATAGTGGAATCAGAGAAATTCCACATATGGAAGTAAAACCTGGAATCAAAAGGCCTTAAAGTTTATCTAGCAAAGACTAAAGTTGTTGTTAGCAAGAAAGCAGCTAAGACTCTCTTTCTGTCAGATAAAAAGCCTTTCTCATTATGTTGGAAGGAATTCCATTCATTGCACCCAGTGCAAGCTATGGGCACATAAGAGGTGCAGTGGAATCATAGATAGATTAAAAGAGAATGTTTGTTTTCTGTGCCTGTGGCAGATGTGCACAAAAAATAAGTACAAGGACACACAGGCATTAGATTTTCGTTGCTATCCTGTTGTCCTCCACCTCCTCTATATACCCAGGTTTTACCAGTCACTGCATTCCTCACCCCTACACTCTTTGCACTCATGTGAAGTCCCCACTCCCTACTCATGCACCCTTGGCAATACTCTATCATCCCATTTTTATTCTGATCCCTGTACCTTGAGGGTGTATTTTGCCACCACCTCTCTCCAACTTTCTCTTGCACTATCACACTCTCACTCTCTTGCACTTTCTCTCTCTCTCTCTCTCTCTCTTTCTTTCTCTCTCTCAGCATATAGTAGTTCCAACAGGCAGCTTGTTTTGAATTCCTCTGTCATGGCCTGGAGGACTATGATGAATAAAAGTGGACTGAGAACTGAGCCCTCTAACTTCCTTAGAACAAGATCAAAAAGATCAACAAAAACTAAGTACAATGGTTTACTTTAGGCCAAATACTTCTCTTGCAGCTGTCCACTAGGAAGATGGTGTCTGTGGTATTCTTCCCAGGTACAAAACCAAAATGCACCTCATCTGGTTTAATTCTATTCCTAAACAATTGAGCTATAACTCTAACTTTCTTGACGTGGTCCAGGTCATGAACAACCTGATTAACTATACAAATCATTCAGTCACTAGGTTATATCCTACTCCACTAGATATTTTAAGCATCTCAGCAGTGATTCCTGATGATCTAGGAGCTTTCCCTGTCTTCATATTCTTAATTGCCTTATCTACTATACTGCTGTCAATTCTGTTGGTTCAATATTTGAAAACTCTTCTTCCATGCACTTTCCACATTTAGCACCTTTCATAGTGGCACTTCTATGCATCTTTCTTCTCTGAATCACTAAGTGCAAGTATACCATTATCCATTCCCTCTCCCTCTTCCTTACTCTACCATCCTATCTATGCCCTAATCCCTGTTCCTTGCAAGTATACCCTGGCACTTGCTGCCATCCCTCTCTTGCTCTTTCCTACTCTCTCTCTCTCTCTCTCTCTTTCCCTTGCTCTCCTCTCTGGCCGAGTAATCATGTATCTCCTATACAGCAACAAACCAGTTTCTGCCCTCATTCTTGATCATTCTCTCTCCCTCCTTCCCTTGCCCTTACCTCTGGCTAGGTAACCATTACATCCTTTATAGCAGCATACTGCTTGTTAACCCCCACTCTCTCTCCAAGTAACTGCTTCTGCCTTCATTCTTGTTAACTCTCACTCTTTCTCTTCTCTCTCCCTCTCTCTGGCTGGGTAACCATGGACCTCCTCTACAGCAAAACATATGTTTCTGTCGCTCTGTCACACTCTAATCTTTCATCATCTGACACAAGATCATCTCCTTTATTGCCCCCTCCCCTCTCAAAGACTCTGTCTTGCAAAGTCACTTGGTGACCCTACAAGTGCAGGTGCCACGTAAAAAGCACCCAGTCCACACTGTAAAGTAATTGGCATTTGGAAAGGCATCAAGCTGTAAAAAACCATGCTAAAATCAACCTCACTTGTACGAGTGCCATGTAAAAAGCACTCAGCCCACTCTTCGGAGTGGTTGGTGTTAGGAAGAGCATCCAGCCATAAAAACCATGCCAAATTACACTCTGCCAGGCCAGCTCCTGTCAAACCATTCAACCCATACCAGCATGGAAGGAAGATGATAAATGATGATGATGATGATTTCTCACTCACATCTCTATTCTCTCTGATATACTGCTTTGCAATCCAGAACACCTCACACCTCTGCTGCTGAAAAGTGTTCAACTGCATAACAGTTAGAAAGAATGTACTTCCCGAATGGTGTTTAAATATAAACTCAGCAACTTAAAGCTGGTGTGCAGTGCAAAAACAAAAGTTGTGATCTACTATTAAAGCCTGTCATTCTTCATCCTTGTGTATATTATCCTTGTATCAATCTTATGTAAAGAGGAGTTCTACATTTATATCCAGCCCTGGAATATACCCTACTGTAGGATACTATGTGGCAACCAAATTATGACATAAGACTCAGTGTCTGACAGAGTTGTAGGGGTACTGTTGGGGTATATGACATGTCTTGAGCATTTTTGTTGACACAAACCTGGTAGACAGATGGCCACATCTATATTCTCCACAGAGAGAGAGAGAAGAATCAATTCTTGCACAAGATTGGTACTTTATTACAGGACCAGATTATGAAAGTTGATAAAAGAGTTATAGCACAAATGATACCATCTTAGTGCAATAGTGAGACAACTAGGAAGCTAAGTAGTATTTAACTAAGAGCAAGCCTTGATATCTAGTATTCATCAATCTGGAGAAGGCCTTTGACAAGTTTCTTCTACATTCTATAAAGAATAATTGGGTGTAGATGATTGGGTTGTGAGGACCATACATGCTATGTACAGAAAGGCAGTAAGCAATAAGTTCAGCAACAAATTTAGCATACAGGTAAGGGTCCATCAAAGCTCAGTTTTCAGCCCATTCCTATTATTATTATCCTCTAAGCTGTAACGGAGAAGTTCAAAATCAGTTGGCTGTTGGGGCACCTGTACACTAATGCTGATGATCTAAGTTTTATAGCTGAATCTGTGGAAGATTTATATAAGAAATTCCAGACCTTGTAGCATAACATAGAATCAAGAAGCCTCAATGTACATTTAGCAGAGAATAATGTTTTACTCCACAAGAAAGAAGTCCTGCTCGATATGTATAAAAGGTATAGGTAGAAATTTCATACAGAATACCCAATCTAGACATACAACAGAGGTAGGATCATAGGCAAGCTGATAGAGAAGACAGATTTCATGAGTGGCAGATGCTTAGGAGCATCTAGCAGTGAGAGTATGAATGTAATAAACTCCTTCAAATGCTTAGAAGGCTCCCTAAAAGTAGATGACAGCTTTTATTAATTATATAACCAAAGTGGATGTCACAAAAACATTGTAGCCAGCATAAATACATGGGAAAAAGTCAAGTAAGTTACTGCTTGTTCTGGTAATGAAGTGTCTCTCTCTCTCAGGGTAAAGGAAAGATTGGACGATGATTGCATCTGAAGTTTGATAATATACAGTAGTGAGGAATGGCCTTGAATACAGAAAAATGTAAAGACTGGAGAGAAATGAAGTGAGCATGTTCAACTGATATGTAATGTTGTGCACAAACAACAGAGCAAAAATGAACTGAGAGCAAACCTGAATACAAGAGGAATCAGATATAGGATGCAAGACAGAAGACTGCACAAGTATGGGCATATAATGTCAAGGGGAAGGAAGTTTGAGTTGCATAAAGAAATGCTTGCTCAAAATGGATGGAAAATGTGGAAGGGAAAGACCTATGAAGACATGAAGAGGTGAAGATTATTGATCTCAAAAAGCTGAACCTCAATGAATGAAATAACAAAAATGAGTAGCAAAAATGTGGTGTTAGAGAGAACCTAACCACTCAAGTAAAAGTAGCGTGTACAATATACTTACATTGGATTTCTCATTCAATATGCTTCTATTAAGCATCCAACAACAGCTCTGCATTGCATTGGTCCTCTTCTCTCCCACCATCATTATCATTCACCTCTTTCTCATCATGACACTGGTCTAACAACATCAGATCTGTCCACATTCAACACTTTTTTACTGTGAGCCATCACTTTCACTCTCCCCATTTATTGACAACAGTCTCTTAACATCATCCCTCTTTATGGCTGTCTCTCAATCTTTCACCTTCATGTGTATGCACACACTGCACTCTCTTTGTCATTCTCCATTGATATGCACTACCCATGCCCTCACTACTTAGATACCATCTTTCATGACTCTGACCCACCCTATCACTCCCTCTTTCACACTATGTCACTCATGCTGGTTTTCCATCCAGTCCTCTCACCAATAACCAACATGTCATTGCCTATCATCACCACCAATCTCAAATCATTCCAATACCCCAAAAAGGCGATTTATCCCTTGTCACCAACTACAGGGGTATATCTCTAATGTCAATTGCTGCAAAACTGTACAACAAACTGATCCTAAATCGTCTTGTCCTTTTTGTTGAACCTTTGCTCCGAAAGAACCAAAATGGATTCAGACATGGGCGCTCAACGCTGAGCCAGATACTATGCCTGCGCAGACTTATTGAAGAATCAAAAGTATTTAATCGCGATCTTGCAATGGTATTTGTAGACTTTTCTAAAGCGTTCGATTCTGTAGATAGGTACAAGATGTTTGAAATCCTTAAGCTCTATGGGATACCAGACAAAATTATTTCTGCCATCAAGGTCCTCTACACAGATACATCTTCAACCATCTTAACCATCTTAACATCATCTTTCTCAATCAAAGCCGGAATACTGCAGGGAGACACACTCGCCCCATTTCTTTTCATCATTGTTGTTGATTATGTGCTACGTATGTCAGTTGATACCATCTCTGGCAACGACTTTGAAATAAAACCAAGAAGAAGTTCCAGACACCCAGCTGAGTACTTGACAGACACTGACTTTGCTGACGACATCGCTCTTATCAGTGATTCTCTCTCGAAGGCCCAGTCTCTTTTACAATCTCTTGAACAAGCCTCAAATTGTGTAGGTCTTTACCTCAATGAGGCCAAAACTGAATACATAAACAAGTGCCTGTCCAACAGTGATTTCATCATCCATACTCTCAACAGTACGCCTTTAAATATGGTTTCTGATTATAAATATCTTGGGTCATGCATATCATCATCTGGAAAAGACTTTCTAACTAGAAAGGGTATGGCCTGGTCAGCCTGTAATGACATGCATAAGATCTGGTCATCAAATCTAAGTAGAGACTTCAAACTTGAAATATTCAAAGCCACAGTCGAACCAATTCTACTATATGGCTCAGAAACCTGGACGTTATCAAAGAAGCTTGAGAGGCAGTTGGATGGAACCTACACTCGCCTCCTTATGAGAGCTCAAAATCTCTCATGGAAGCGTCATCCAACCAAAATGCAAATATATGGGAAACTACCACCTGTGTCATCTCTTGTGAAAGGTAGGAGAGTCCAGTTTGCTGGACATTGTTGTAGAGCTGAAAAAGAAGTAATTTCTACTCTTCTCCTCTGGAAGCCATCTACTCGCAATACCAGAGGGCGCACACTCTCCTACCCTGATGTAATCTCCAGGGATACAGGCATCAAGCAACAGGACCTCCGTAATGCTATGATGGACCGTGAAGTCTGGCATAACATAGTAAATTCCATTGTCTCGACCACGGTTGGACAATGAATGAAATGATCACCTCCCTTCTCACTGCATATCATTACCTTTCTTTTCACCAGCTATTATTACCTCTCTTGTTACTGCCTATCACTACTTTTCTTCTTGCTCCCATTGCTACTTCTCTTTCCATTGCTACCTCTCTTCCCACTCCTATCACTAATTCTTATATTCTGTTTTCCCTTACACTTCCACCCTCATTCTCTCTCACTCATATTTCTCTTAAACAAAGGAAGACAACATAAAGAAAATTCTTGTCTTACATAGAACAAGGCAACATCTCTAGCAGTGGTGCCACAAGAAAATGAAAACTCTGCAAAATGCTTGATGTTAGGAAGGACATCTAACCGTGGAAACAATTTTCTTTCAGTCCACTCCTGCTTAAGTGAGTAGTTTCCTATCTGTTTTCTTAGTTACTAGAACTTTGATATTTACTAAGTTAACTTTTAAGACACTTTGACTCTAGGTTTTTCTTTCACACCCAGAGCTTCTTTTCTAATTCTGTTACAGATTCCACTATGAGAGTGAAATCATCAGCATATAGTAGTTCTTAAGGGCAGCTGGTCTTGAATGCCTCTGTTATGACTTACAGGACAAGGATGAATAGGAAGGGACTGAGAACCAAGCCCTAGTGAACACCTGCCTGTACTGTGAATTCATCACTGAACTGTGGTTAACTCTTACCTTACCTTTTTACATACCTTGTATGGCTCTCACAAGCCATTCATCTACTCCTAGCTTCCTCAGAGACCACCATATCACAGCTTCCTCCAGGTCCATAAATGCTATGTACAATGGTTTACTCTTAGCTAAACACTTCTGAAGTTATCTAAGAAGATAGCATCAGTAATACTTTTCCCAAACAAAAACCAAACTGCATTTCATCTAGTCTAATTCTGTTCCTAATTAATTGGGCTATAACTCATTCCATGGGGCTGCTTGATTAGATATTTCATCATTCATAGAGATATTGCAGATCTGTCTGGTTTGTTGAAAGCTATTTGTTGAATTTAGTGTAGCATGAAGGGAAACAATAGCTAAGATTTACATTATTTACATTTGACGGATATCTGTCCTCATCTTGTTTGTTGGTTATTGGTGAGAGGATTGGATAGAAAACCAGCATGAGTGACATGGTGAGAAAGAGGGAGTGATAGGGTGGGTCAGTGATGAAAGAAGGTATCACAGTAGTCAAATGTAAATAATGTACATAATTCCTCATCTCTTAAATATAGAACTGTAATAGCTAAGATATTAATTATAGCTATTAGTGTTTTTTGTCATAGCTATAACAATGATAGCCCATGTGAATTCATGTATTACATTATAATTAACAATAACTACAAATACATTACATCTCTGTATCACATCATGTTTTTTTATAATCTTGATATTGTTTATGAAACTCTGTACCATACACATACATGTAGTTTATAATATTTTCAAAGCACAACAATCTCACCTGATATGTTCATCAAATCTAATTGTTGCTGCACTGTGGAAAACAATCTCTACTTCTTCAGATAGCAGTTTACTATCTCTGTCTTTTAGTCCCAATTTCTCTTCCATAATGTCACCTTCTATTGGGTGTAAGACACGGTGAAAGTCTGGTCGCTCTTTCCATAATTTGTCAAAAGGCTGTGGAAGGGGGGGAAAAAATTAAAATTAGCAACAGACACAAACCCAAATAGGTAAATCAAATAAGGCGTAATGTTACTAAAAGTTTGGGTTAGAATTGAATGTCCTAGAGGCGCCATGGAAGTGGTAGATAGTTTTAGTTACCAAGGTGCCTTAATTAAGAGTAGAGGAGAATGCTCTAAAAGTATAGCTGCTAAAATAAGAATAAGATACAGGAAGCATAGAGACCTATTACCTTGTTGGTTACAACAAGAAGTCCCCCTCCACAGAAACTCACTTGGAGATCTCTCTGAAGAAAGCCACACCCTGGTGAGATGAAAGAATACTTTATTTGATCTCCTAAATCCAGTCACATCTGAAGTACACAAAGCACACCAAAAGTGCGATGACTAGCCTCTCAGAGACTGAGGTCACAAGAGCTTAAATGTGGCTAGGCCTCAGGAGAAGATGAAATTCAGCTCGAGTTATTAAAGGTTTTAAATAGAGAAGGTATTCTCTAACTGACTTGTGTGCATCAGATGGCCTGAATCTCTAAAAATGCTCTTAAGCAGTGACATCAGAGTGATAATCCAAACTTTCAAAAAGGGAGACAAGAGGGACTGCTCTAATTAAAGAGGAATCTCCTTGCTAAAGTCTATGCTGGATGTCTAGCAAAGGGATGTAGGGATATTGTTGAGTTCAAACTCGCTGATGAACAGTACAGACACAGCACGGCCAACCAAATATTCACATTGTGGAATGTCTTCAAGAAATCCTGTGAGTATGGCCAAGAGGTGTATGCTTGCTTGTTTCATAGGCTTCGAAAAGGCAGACAACCTAGTTCCACAGAACTTGTGGAAGGTTCTGCAGGAGTATAGGATCAATGGACAGCTTCTTGTTGCCTTGAAGTCCCTATGTGAATGCCCTAGCATTTGTTTTTGGATAATTGGCACTGAGTTGAAACCATTCAATGTGGCTGTCAGACTCTGCCAAAGGTGCATATTATCACCTCTTCTGTTCATAATCTTCATGGACAAAATTGATATGTGCACCTAGGCTGGAAATGGTATAAAGACTGGCAAGTGTGGGATCAGTTGGCTAGAATTTGTAATCGACATGATATGACTCAATTTGTTAGAAGGTGATTTTCAACATGCAATTGATAGGTTTGCTGTTGAGTGCTGCTTGGCAGTGCTGTGAAAATTGAAACACTCATCCTCTGAAGGAAGCTGGTGCAATGCACTCTACATATGAGTGAAACTCCACTGAAGCAAGAGGAGAAGTTCAATTATTACAGGATTGTTTTCATAAGTGATGGAGGGCTGACTTAAAGGCAAGAATAACAGGAACTGGTATAGTAATGTGCCAATTTGGTCATCAGAAAGAGGGAGTAAGTGTAAAAGCTAAACTCACTATTTTCAATTCAGCGTTCATACCTACCCTTATCTATGGTCATGAATCTTGGGTAATGACAAAAAGAATACAATCACAAATACAATGGGCAGAAATGGCATTCCTCTGAAGGGTCTTTGGATTAGGATTACTCAATGTGCATAGCTTGGAGCTCAGAGAGGTGCTCCAAGTAGAGCCGCCACAACTCCAAATTGAGAGATCAATTCTATACTATGGACATGTAAGAATGTCCCAGGAAAGAATCGCTGGACAGGTTTTACAGGTAAAACCAACCAATAGGAGACCCAGGGGTAGACTGCAAACAAAATGGCTGGATAACATCCATGAGCTTGGTTAGTCTCATTCAGCCAGGTCAACTGGTCATAGTTGCTTCAAACAGGAAGGAGTGCTTTGTGGACTCTGCTCCTAAGACCAACCTAGGAATAAGATGAGATGAGGCTACAAAAGGTCTCCCTCCAAATAAAATACAGATTGTGTGATGATTGCTCATGAACAACGATGCTACATGATAGTGAGACAAGGCCTTGAATGCAGAGCACATGCAAAGACTAGAGTGGAATGAAACTAGTACATTCCATTGGACGTGCAACATTAGTGTGAATGTACAACAAAATGCTAAGGTGTTGTGAGAAATATTGTGCATGAGGAATTAGACGTAGTGTGCAAGAGAAAAGACTGCACTGGTTTGTATATGGATGAGGACAGCTGCACAAAGAAGTGTGGATCACTTAAAGTGGATGTAACCTATGGAAGAGGGAGATATGGGACAAAATAATGATAGCTGATCTAAAGATGCTGAGCCTCACAGAGGAGATGACAAAGGACTGAGATGATTGGCAATTTACTGTGCTCAAAAAGACCCATACCTATCCACCACAGCAAAAACGAAGTCCTAGCAGCATTCTGTGTATGCTTGTAGCTCATTCTGCCCCAACAAGCAATCTCTACATTTCATGCCCCTAACATCCAGCTGTCCATTACTCCTCTATCTATGGCACAGCCTGGGAGCTGTTACAACTTGAAGGCTGTAATAGCACATATTTCTCCTCCCTCTTCCTTTATACCACCAGTTACCTCCTTCCTGTTATACTCCCTTCCCCTCTCACACATTTTCACCAGTCACCTCATTTCTGTGTTTTCAGTTATCACTCTCCTCGATCTGGCAGACACGTTAGCGCGCTGGGCGAAATGCTTAGCAGTATTTCGTCTGTCGTTATGTTCTGAGTTCAAATTCCGCCGAGGTCGACTTTGCCTTTCATCCTTTCGGGGTCGATAAATAAAGTACCAGTTACGCACTGGGGTCGATGTAATCGACTTAATCCCTTTGTCTGTCCTTGTTTGCCCCCTCTATGTTTAGCCCCTTGTGGGCAATAAAGAAATATATATTCCACTTAACACTTCACAAATTTGCTTTCATTCTCAACACTTCCTCATACATGCCATCTTGTCCTACACACTATAGCCATCCCTATATAACCTTCCATCTTCCTCCTCATCACTCCTACACCATGCACATCCTCCCCACTGCCCTCTGATCTAACCTTCCTGAACCACTTAACCATACTGATATTTCCCATCAACTGTACCTCCTCTACCCCATCTCTAACCATCTGTCACCTGCCCTCTCTCACCATCCCCCCTTTGAGACACTGTCCATATCCCCTTTTATACTCCCCTTCCTTTATCTTGAGAGCTTGCTCTGGCACTACTATCTTTATCTCCTTCTCAACTACTGCCATCTACCCCCATATAATGTGTGGTAGCCATGCATTCCCTTCTGCAGCAAAACAGTTATGCTTCTCCTATCATACTTTAGTCTTTCAACACTTGGTACAAAGCCACCCACCCCTGAAATACTCACCCTACTTGCTTAGTAGTGGGTTCTTTTTCTTTTTCTTTCTTTGACTTGCAAGTTACTTGGCAACTAGACTAGTGCCGATGATACACACATAAAAAAAGCACACAGTATACATTGTAATGTGTTTAGCTTTAGGAAGGGCATCCAACCATAGAACCCATGCCAAAGCTAACTCTGGAGCTCAGCATACATGGCTGGATCCTGTCAGTCCATCCAATCCATGCCAGCATGGAAAACAGACATTAAATGATTATGATGATGATGTTTCCATACAGAGATAATTTATCATATCTTATTCAATTTTTTATAAGTTAACAAAGCAAAGACAATGCCAAGCACTTTTGTAGTGAGCCATATCTGACTAATGAGAATACAACCAATGACCAACTTGGACACCTGAATATCAATGTCTACAACGAATATACAAGCAAGAGAGGACCTAAGGATGTCTGAATGCTGACAATTCTGTTAAAAAGACCCCAAAACACCAAAGAAACTCAAAGAAAAACGGAGTCAGCTGAAAATTGGCCTCATTCCATTGCTAACCACTCCAGAGTCATAAATATTACACCATATCTGACACAGGCATTTTATACAATAAATAGGAGGATAATATAAATGAAACATTAAGATGAAGCAGCAGAACTGTAGGTAAGATGATTCGTGCATGGATTAAACTAAAACTGTTACTGCTGTTGTGAACTGGCAGAATTGTTAGCATGCCAGACAGAAAGTACTTTACAGTATTTCATACATCTTTACATTCTGAGTTCAAATACCAGCAAGGCCAACTTTGCCTTTCATCCTTTCAGGGTACCAGTCAAGTATTGGGATCAATGTAATTAACTATACCTCTCCCACAAGATTTCAGGCCTTGAGCCTATAGTAGAAAAGATTATTATTATTATAATTAAAACTATAAGGTAGTACATACAAGACCAATAAGCAAATATTAAACCAATAAGCAAATAAATAAGGCGGCGAGCTGGCAGAAACGCTAGCGCAGCAGGCGAAATGCTAAGCAGTATTTTGTCTGCTGTTATGTTCTGAATTCAAATTCCGCCGAGGTCGACTTTGCCTTTCATCCTTTCGAGATCGATAAATTAAGTACCAGTTACACACTGGGATCGATGTAATCAATTTAATCCCTTTGTCTGTCCTTGTTTGTCCCCTCTATGTTTAGCCCCTTGTGGGCAATAAAGAAATAAGCAAATATTAGTAAAGACTAATGCTCACTTAACATATTCAACAAGTCTCTGTCAAAGAAATTAAAGGCAGATGAGTCAAATACAACAGAAATCATTAATGATTTGCACCAGGCATCAAAATGGGGGCATCATAATATCAATATCTGTGAACACTGTAAAGGCTGTGAGACATGATGTAGATAGCCACAACAGAGACTATGAACCTTTGACCAGCAAAAAGGGACACAGCAGCATTTTGACTATGTCTGCATCCAGCAACTGCAGGACAATGTGATGGAGGATCCAAGCAAGAAAATCTGAGTTTTGGCAAGAGAGATAAGTGTTGACGTCACCACCATGAAGCTGGCTCTGAATAAGGACCTACTAGCACTCACACAAGAGGTACAAATTCTGACAGTCAAAGCCAAAGAGAACTGCTTGAGAAAGCAATGAAGCTCCTGAAGAAGCTGCAACATCTTGTTAAGCCAGGGATGATCTGGTTCTTCTCAGACAAAAAGAACGTCTGCTAAAACCTGTTGCACAACACCCAAAACGAGAGGTGCTTGCCTACAATCCATGAAACCTAAGTTCCCCTAAACTGTGATGGTCTTTAGGTGTGTCTCCAGTGAGGGTAATGTCATGCACTCCACTTCTTTGAATAGGACCTTAGGCTCAATTCAGATGGCTATGTGAAGCTGCTGAAGACTGTGGTCAAACCTGGCTGGAGAGGGTTGCTACTGGAAGGCCATATGTGTGGTAGCATGATTTGGCTCCTTGCTGTACCTTCAGAAAGAGCCAGAAATGGTTGTTGGGGAATTTCTACAACTGCACCAGCCCCAATATCTAGCCTCCTAATTCCCCTGATTGTAATCCAAAAGATTACTTTGAGTGAGGCATGGTTGAGGAAGATACCAACTGCTCTGCCTGCAAAGCCAAAGTTGAGCAGGAAGCCAAGATCAAGGAGATGTTCAAAGATCTTCCCAGGGACACAGTGAAGAATGCATGAGCAGTTTCTGGAGCCATCTTGAGGCTGTGGTGGAAGCAGAGGGCTGCTACTTTGAGCAAACTTTTATCTCCCAACCACAATTCAGTCAATATTTTTTTTTAAATACTTTTATTTTGGGATGGGATATTGTGTTTTCTTTTCCTTTAATGCAAACTGTCAAATCTAACCTGAACGTTGTAATAAATATAAAAGTAAACAAAATAAAAGTTCCCAAAAGTAAGAAATTCAGTCTTTCTGCAACACAGTATTGTTATTTATTTTTTAAAAAGTTGTTTATTAATTAATTATCAATCATACTGTTGCAAATTAGACACACTGGTCAACAAATGAGAGTAGTTAAAAATTTTAAAAATTAAACATATCTATTTTTCAATTAAAAAAATTTATTTTTAGTCTCTTGAAATTATTTCTTCTTCCTTTCCTTTATTTTTAATCGCTAACAATTGCTGCACTGATTCTGTTTTCTTTCTTAGAACAAAATTTCAGTTCATTAACAATTTTGTGTATATATTGTTCAGTACATCATCTTTATCAATTTATATTGATGTCATAAGCCTAGTTGAGACTTTTCCTTTAATTTATCTTATTTTTAAC
This sequence comes from Octopus sinensis, assembly GCF_006345805.1. NCBI lineage: Eukaryota > Metazoa > Mollusca > Cephalopoda > Octopoda > Octopodidae > Octopus > Octopus sinensis. Next base: position 87,774,797 of record NC_043003.1, read on the forward strand.
TATACAAATTACTACTGGCCCAAACTCTACATAACTATGATAAATATGTAAAAGCATTTGTCAAATGATCAACGGAAGAGAAATTTAATGGATTATGTTGATGAGGTTCAATAATCTAAAATATGTCTGTAGCTGTCACCTTGTCTGCACCTTGCCTGCAAACAAACATGCCAATAATACAGTTCTATTACTTCGTTGCAGGAAACATTTTACATTTTTATTTGCAAGTCTCTCATTCTCACCTGCCTCTATTTTCATCAATGATAATTTAATAATAGCTATATAACTTTGATATGAGACACAATTTCAAGAATATTATCAGTTTCCAGAGTTTGTTAAATTAATATTTTTGGTAAAATGAAAATTCTGTAATATACTAGTATATTTTTTTGTTTTTTAAATGAACTGACTTTGTTGATATGGCTACTTGGAATGCTATAAGCCTTACAATAATAACCATGTGATCGCTGCTATTTCTAGCACATTTAAACAAGATAGTTTTTAACGAGCTTTAATTTATATATAATATGCAACTGAAAAAGAATATTTAGGAGCAAAGGTACAACAACAGATAGAAAGATGGGAAAGATGGGCAACTGAATCAGATGAAACCATGGCAAAGCAACTGAAACAGATGCCTGAATATGCACAGAGACGTAGACATGATTCTGTTTCTGCTACACATGACCGACTGGTTAGCGTATCTCGAGAGGAGAATATTCTACTTCAAAATAATGGTGTCAGATAACAAATTGTTGATGCAATACTAAAGAGATCTTTTCTTTGCAATCATGTGGAAGTAGTGCAGTTGACAACCAATCAAAGACTTCTTACAGAATGTCATTCTAATGAAAGAGAGTTTGCTAATTACCTTCTTGATGTAGGAAATGGTAACATTTCTATTGAACAAAAGCCTAGGTGAATTCAAAATCAAACTACCCAATGACCCTTGCCTTGAAAGTGGTACTCTTTCTTATCCATATGATTTTGTATATGCTGACCTCAAAAATAACTTCACAAACCCTGTGTAGCTAGCAAATAGTACCAGCGTTTCTCCAACAAATGAAGCAGCACAATTTGTGAATGATTTTGTGTTGACCAGGATCCCTAGTGAGCTAAAAAAAATATACAGAAGCTCAGATATAGTTGATAATGAAACTCTGTAACCAATCGAGTTCATCAACAAACTTACACCATCAGGGTTTCCACCACCCATTCTCAAACTGAAGAAAAAACAATGCATAATGCTTCTGACAAATTTAGATGCTACTAATGGACATCATTGTCAGTTTACATGATCAGGTTATTGAGGCTAAGGTTGTTTCTGGTCCTTATGCAGAATCAACTCTGCTAATCCCAAGAATACTACATGTATCTCAAGAAATGGAATTGCCATCTATATTTATATGCAATTTCCTGTCAAGCCAGCTTTTGCCTTGACGTGCAACAAGGTACAGGGTCAGACGTTTGAACAAATTGGAATATATCTTCCAACACAATTCTTCTCACATGGTCAGTTGTATGTTGCATTATCTAGAGTTTGAAAGAAGACTAATGTAAAAATATTGGCTGAGAGAAATGGAAACAGTATGATTACTGACAATTGTGTCTACAAGGAGATACTACTTTAAAGCAAAATATGCTTTTTAGCAAGTTTCAGTAAATAGAATTAACACATAAATTATATGTAAAGTAACATATATTTGTGTGGAATGAAATTGTTTTGGCATATTTCAACACATACTGAATGAATGATATCATTATATTAGATCATTTTAAATTTGGGTATATTTGAAAAAGTAAAGAAACGTCATTCCTAAAAATTCTCACAGCACCAGACTTTCGTGCATGTGAGTGTGTGTGTATCCATCCATCCATTCATCCATACCTATGTAAGTTCTACCAATTTACTCTTTTACTCTTTTACTTGTTTCAGTCATTTGACTGCGGCCATGCTGGAGCACCACCTTTAGTCGAGCAAATCGACCCCGGGACTTATTCTTTGTAAGCCCAGTACTTATTCTATCGGTCTGAATTATTAATGATAAATATATATAATAGATTGACTCTTTAAAAAAGAGAGATTATGACTGATAAAATAATAAAAGCAATATTTACTAACCAAGTGAGCACTATTATACAAAGAAATAATTAGATGTAAAATACAAAAATTATTAGAATTGGGAATCAAATGTAGAAATATCAAGTGGCTAGCAGAAAACCACCCGGAGGGCAGTCTTTCTGCTAGTATTTGTAATGGATAATTACTTGCTGCTGTTGTCTGAAAAGAAGCTATCAAGAAGAACTGAAGGCAGTAGTGTGAAAAGGAACTGCTAAAGGATTGCACTGGATATTAAACTTGATGTGGGAGAAAAACTAAGTTATATTGCCAAAACATTAAATCTTGCAACATCTACAGTGGGAACAATGCATGACAACAGAGAGAAAATTACATCAAGTGCTCCAGAAGTTACTCCATTAACTGCCTGGATCTTATTTTACCTTAGATTTAGTATAAAGCTTAAAATGGGATGACTTTTGAGTGTATCAATTGAGGGTCAGAACTGGTGCAATGTGATGATATAAACACCACAGTAATTCAAAATAAAGCCAAATGTTTCTATGACAATTTGCAGAAAAAGGAAGGGGAAACTTCTAATTAAAAAATCTTTTTTAGCTAGCAAAGGCTGGTTTGAAAGGTTTAATGCATAAATTTGAACAGCATAAAAATGACTGGTGAAACTGTGAGCACTGATATACAGGCTGCTACTAATTATCCAGACCAGCTGAAAAAAATGATTGCTGAAAGGAGCTATACACCAGAGCAGGTATACAATATTGATGAAACTGTACTTTTCTAGAAGTGTATGCCTGCTGGAATTTTTATTCCTTAAGAACAAAAACACCAAGATTTAAAGCCTCCAAAAATTGTCTGACACTTCTTTTGGGAGGAAATGAAGCTGATGATAGTAAAGTAAAACCCCTACTTTTGTACCACTCCAAAAATCCAAGGGCTTTCAAAGGTTACACAAAAGTTAACCTACCTCTGATTTGGCATTCAAATAAGAATGCATGGATGACTAAGAGCCTTTCCAAAAAGTCATTTACAAACATTATTTTGTCCTGTTGTAGAAAGGTACAGTACTAAACATATTTCCAACAAAATATTGCTTCTTTTACACAAAGCACTGAGCTACTCAGTGAACTTAGATGACCTTTCTGATAATGTAGAATATTTCCACAAGAATACACCTTCTTTGCTCCAGCCAAGGGATTAAGGTATGATAGCTAACTTCAAGGCATATCATATGTCAAAGAACTTATGAAAGCAATTGACAGTGAAGATAAACCAACAGCTAGAGATTTCTGGAAGAAATTTAACATAATGGATGCTGCACATAATATAGCTAAGTCATGAGATGAAGTCAAACCTTCAACTAAGAATACTGCTTGGAAAAATAATGGCCAGACTGTTTCCATGACATTAGAAGATTTTCTCAAGCAGAAAGTCTACATAAAATTTAGAAAGATATTACAACACTTGTAAAGGATGTAGGATTTGAAAATGTCATAAAGGGCGATATGAAAATCAATGGAAAAATTAATTTTGCATTGCAGGTTTTCTTGTTACTGCCAGGTTTTCAGAAATGCATTATGTCCATAAACTGAATGATTCCTGTATCACTTCTATATAGCCTTCTGAGTCCATTTGATAGATTTAGATTTTTATCTTCCTTGTGCTGCTGAAATTGGAGGGCATGGATTGAGATTAATCTCATTCATAAGACTATTCAAGTCTGTATTTGGAGAAGAGCTTGTTTCAGTTGCACACTTTCTGACCCCATGGTGATTATTACCATCATCATTATTAAAACAGCAAGCTGGCAGAATCACTAGCTCACCAGACAAAAGGCTTCACAGCATTTTGTCCGTCTTTGCTTTCTAAGTTCAAATTCTGCTGAGGTCAATTTTGCCTTTTATCCTTTCAGAGTGATAAAATAAGTACCAGTCAAGTACTGAGGTCAATGTGATTGACAATTCACACACACACACACATGCACAAATTCCAGGCCTTGTGCTTATAGTAGAAAGGACTATCATTATCATTTTGCTGTTGTGATGCTTGTTATTGTAGTGGTTAGCACTGGAGAAAAGCTTGTTTCAGCTCCAGACTTCTTAACTCCAGGCTGCTGCTTATTATTATCACTATCATCAGCAGCAGTTTTTTTTATTATTATTAAGGTGGTGAGCTGGCAGAATCATTAGAATGTAAGACAAAATGCTTAGCAGTATTTCATCAGTCTACATTTTGAGTTCAAATGCCATCAAGATCGACTTTGCCTTTCGTTCTTTCAGGGCTGTACCAGGTGTGCACTGGTGTCAATGTAACTGAGTAGCCCTTCCCCCAGAATGTCAGGCCTTGTGCCTATAGTAGAAAGGATAATTATTATTTTGTTTTGGTGGTATTTGTTACTGTTATCATTGGTGTTATTAACACTGTGACATAAACAAAGACTGGAGCTTTACATTTAGTTGCTCTACATTCCTGACAATCATCATCATTACTACTATTATTAACATTGTCATATTACCAAAGATCAGTGTCCCTTTCCTTGCACTAACATTTGTCAATCTATTTCTAGTTCTTCTGTTAATAGCAGTTCGGTTAAGTAAAATCAGTTAGGTAAAGTATAATAAGCAAAGATTAAACATATTAATAGCTGATACCAAGAGAATAATATACAAATATAATATTCCAGTCAAACTTAATTTCACTTAATTTAACAAAGATTGGCTTAAGAGTAAAAAAAAGCGGGTGGGGCATTTTATTTAATGTAATACTATAGCTGTGTGTAATTCCCTAATATTCAATATACTTGCAATGTTAGTATACTATCAATATTCATTGCAGATATCTATTGTTTAAATGTCTGAGATGAATTGAGTTCAATAAAATTATCACTATTTAAACAACTAACATCATCTTCAGAGATGAACAATTTTTCAATATCTACATGTATGCCTTGATCAGCGATTTCTTTTAAGAAGTTAATAGATAAATTTTCCTACTGGACAATATATTAAGTCTATGATAAAACCTATCAAATAACTTACGACATTGATTTGCTCACAGTTAAATGAATCAGGGCAATCTAGAAGATAAGAGAACAGCCCAGAAACAATGAAGCATCCGCCATAGATATGAACTCTCAAATCCTTATCTTGTTAATCACACCACCTCTACCACATACTACTACTATTACTTATTAATAATAACCTCATTACTATTTAGAAATAATGACATCATTACTAGGTTTGATGAATGGTGGAATAGGTAGACCACTAAACATGCTTTTTTGTTGGAGACTAATCTAAAATTGACTGAATTAACACAGAACATATTTCTATAATAAAACTGTGATGGGGAGATAAAGCACATTCAAAGGATCAAAAATGAAAATCTGAGGGAGGTGAGGGAAAGAGAGATCCAACTCACACGACTGTGCAACAAATCTTGGAACCGCTCATCAATACTTTGGCCTTTCTTCGGTCGCATTAGCATATAAATAGTCTTTATACCAGGACAACATCTGAGCAACTTTTCAATGAGGACTTTACCAATAAATCCAGTTGCTCCAGTGATAAACATGCATTTGCCTGCATAATATTCAGCAACAGATGGTAAAGGTTTTGTTTCCATGGCTGGCCCTCACTGTCTGACCAAATGATTCTTCAGCTATTGGCACTAGCACCTGCAAAATAATAATAATCATTATTATTATAGTTGGTTATACATTGCTTATATCTGCACAAAAAAAGTGTTAATTATTCCTCCAGTCTAAATTTTTAGTGACATCATTATTATTATAAACATCATTTCTTGACTGTGACAAACTGAATCTTCAAAAATAAAATATCATTATCACTGCAACTGATTACTTTGAGTTCAAATCTTACTGGGGTTAACTTTGCTTTTCCATATTTCTGGGGATCAATAAAATAAGAAGTAGTGTGGGGCTCTGGGAGAACATATGAAATAACTCTACAGCTACCACCAAATTTATGACCTCAGGCCTAAGTTAGAAATCCTCATCATCGCTATTACTGGCAGAACAGTTAGAGCATCAGAATAACTGTTTTACAGTATTTTTTCTCATTATATTTTGAGATCAAATTCCACCAAAGTTGACTTTGCCTTTTAGCAGTTCAAAGTTGATAAATTAAGTATCACTTATTGATTTAACTGGTTCCCTCATCCAACTCAAAATTGTCGGCCTTGTGCCAAAATTAGAACTATTAGGGTGGTGGATTATCAGAGATGTCTTCTTGTATTCATCTATTAACTTGTTAGATAATATTGAGTTAAATATATCTCCAGATTAACAGCATGGGAAGGTATGTCTATATTAAATATAGTCCTGCCTGATCAACTTTTTATTTGCTCATATCATTTCAGTTTTAATTTTTATTTATTTATTGCAATGAATTAGCAGATTCAGTAAACAATAAGCAAAATTCCTCACAATATTTGTTCTGACTCTATAATCTGACTTCAAATGGAGCCAAGATCAACTTCAACTTTCAACCTTCTGGGGTTGATAGAATAAAGTACAAGTACTGAGGATGAATTAACTGCCTAACCTCTCTCACAAATTTGCACCCTTGTGCCTATGTCAGGCACTATTATATAAAAGGATTGTGGATTGGCAGAATAGTTAGTGTTGACCAAAACACCTAATGGTATTTATTCCGGCTCTTCATATTCTGAGTTCAAATTCCCCTCCCCTCAAGATTGCTGATCTTATGCCTAAATAAGAAACCATTATTTTCATTATTATTATTATTGTTGTTGTTGCAACAAAATTCTTTCCAATATTTGTTCCAGCTCTTTATGTTCTGAGTTTATATAACACCAAAGTCAACTTTGCTTTCATTGTCAGAGGTCAACGATATCGCCTAATCCATCATCCCACCACAAAATTTCAGGCCTCATGACTAATTCAGAATCAATGAAAGATGGTAAATTGACAGAATCACTAGAGTATTGGAAAAAAACAAACACAATATTGTATATGTTCTGGCTCTTTACATTTAGAGTTCAAATTCCACTGCAGTGAGTTAGCAGCAGTGGTACAGTGATAAACAAAATTCTTAGTGGTATTTTGGTAAGCTTTTTTCTTAACCTTCTAAAGTCAAATCCTACAGTTAAATGTGACTTTAATACTTTCGGGGTGGATAAATTAAGTGCCAGCTATCAAGCATTATGGTTGATTTAATTTATTATGTCCCTTAATTTATTACGTCCCTTAGCCTAAATGTATGGCTTCATGCCATCATCATCATCATTTAATGTCCATATTCCATGCTGGAATGGGTTGGATGGTTCAACAGGATCTGACAAGCCAGAGGTCTGTGTCACGCTCCAATGTCTGCTTTGGTATGGCTTCTATTGCCAGGTATTCTTACTAATGCCAGCCATTTCACAGGGTGTATTGGGTGTTTTTTTGTGATACTAGCACTTATAAGGTTGCAACTGCAATTGAGACTCTTTGACAGCTTGCGATTGAGACCCTTTGACAGAGTGGCAGTGCAGTATTGAGGGGAAGTACTTTGTGCTAGATCTTAAGAGGATAAAGTATATCAGCAGGACAGGAACAAGTTTTTTGCCATAGAGGAGATACATGGCTACCTCAACAGGAGAGAATGGATGGTGGAGATGAGGTTTAATCTTCGTAGTCAGTGGCCTTGATCATTTCTTTTAGGCAAAACATGATGCCAGTGTAGTCAGAGCAAAGGCCTGTGTGCTCAAAAACAAGGGGACAATATGTAGGAGGTGATAAGTAATTGCACAAAGAGCAAATCACCTAGTTTGGATGGCCTACTCTATGACTTCTACAAATTCATGTCAGACTTGTTTGATGAAGTCTGGACAGATGTCTACCACATCTAGCACAGTGAAGAAACAGGAAATGGTACTGTTGTTGAAAAATGATGTCAACAAAGGGATGTGGTAGGTAATTATTATTATCATTATTATCAATAATATCAATAATGCCGACTTTTTGATTTTGTACATACCTATCATGTGTGTCATACTTACTTCAAGGGAAGAAGCGAGTGGCAATGTGGGAGAGAGGAAGACAGAGAAGAGAAAGAGACAGTGAATGGAGACAGCATTTGTTTTGTTTTTTTAAACGTTTATCAGTATATTCAGAGTAGACTAAAACATACATCACAAGAAAAGTAGATACGTAGGTCATAAGAAAAATAGATACATAGATCAAAAGAAAAGTTGATACATAGATAAATAGACACATTGTTAAATCAAAGACAATTAACTACAACAAATATTGGATTGTCACCTTCAGTTTTCATTATCACACAAAGATAAAATTAACTCACAAGTGGCTAAGTACTCCACAGACATGCATACCATTAACATAGTTCTTAGGGAGATTCAGCCTCACACAGAATATGACATGACTGGCCCCTTTGAGTTACAGCTACAACTCAATTTGGCCAGCTGAGTAGACTGGAGCAAGATAAACCTTGGAAGATAAAAAAAGATCCTATATAGGGGCAGGAAAATCTCTTTAGTCATTAGGTTCGCTAAGGGTGTTAATAGGGTTCTAACAGCAGCATTTGTGGGTCTCACAGATCTGGAGGCCAAGCCCCCCAGATAAATACTGATGCTCAGGCTGTTATCAAACTGGGCCTGAGTTGAGGGCAAAGTCACTACATGACAGAATAGCAATTATTTCATCTTAGCTTTCACTGTTTATACTAAACACATGATATTTTTGCATTATGATACGGAACATTTCCTTTTCTTCCGCTCTATTTTAAAGAAAATATGGTATTCTGTCAGTTACAGCGATGACGTTCCTGTTTATCTGATCAATGGAACAGTCTGCTCATAAAATTAATGCACAAATGGCTGAGTACTCCAAATGTCCCACGCCACCATCTCAAATGTCTTTGCAAAATCATTGATTCTATACTTCTACTGCCACTTCTCTCAAGCACCTCCACATTACTAATGGCCATTTTCCAGTTTATCCCCAAATTTTTCTCAGACAGTATTGATGAAATCATTCCAATTGCCTTACCTGCCTACAGTAAAAAACCCATGCCTTACTTCTATATAGCAAAGATGGGAGGAAGAATGTGTTATATACCTTAACTTTAATATATATACATACACACACACATACACACACACACATACATACATACATAAACACACACACACACACACACACATATATATACATCTCACACAGCTGCATCCTCGTTACATATACTGTTATATACCTTAACTTTAATATGTATACACACACACACATATATACATACATACACACACACGACAATAATATGCAGTTTAATGCTGGAAAATTCCAAACCCTGTGCCAACAGCACCTAAAGCCACACAAAAAATTTACAGGGTACACTAGCCCACAGGGGATTACTATCCTAGAACCTAAATCAGTGCATAACCTGGGTATCGACATGAATGATGATATCTCTTTCCGAGTGCACATTACCAGAAAGGTGACACAGTACAGACAGCTGAGAACCTTCAGAAGCAGAGAGAAGGAAATCATGATGGTGCTCTGGAGGACATTCATCTTTAGTCACCTAGACTACTGCTCCCAACTATGATCTCCCCAACTGGATCTCTTCCTGTCGAGAGTCCCAGATGAACCTAACTCGCAGAAAGAGGCACAAATGAGGGTAGTGACATCAAACTCCCTTATTGACTAAACGCCACATATCAGAAGAGGCTCTCAATAATAACAGTGTAGCAAAACAGCGGTGGCCCAGCAGCTTTGACCTGAAAGCAATAAAAGAGTAGTTATATTTCAGTCAGTAATGTGTGAGATTCACAAACAGATGAGATAATATCTTATCTCTTCACTGATCACCTAATCACTTCAAACAAGAAAACCTGAACATGATCAAAGTTGTCAAGTTATCTAATCACTGTTTACTTCACCACTACCACCACCACCAACAACACCATCTCTCAGACTATGTGTCCCATTTGTCAATTACTACATTTTCAACATTCTTCACAATAATGACCTTTGAAACCAGTTAGATTGCCTAGTTTAACCATTTACTCATTTAGTAAAAAATAACTAAAGGAAAACCCCTCCAGTTCGCACATCTTCCCTAATCGACTCTTCCCCTCCTTCAAACGAGCCCACAACATACAAGACCTCTTGGTCCACAGCTTCTTCCCTAACCCAACCTTGCTCCCGCCCACGCTGCCACACTTGCCCTTACCTCTCCAACACCACCCTCCTCACTGGCACTCATCATCGACCCTATCACATCACTGACTCCTTCATCTGCACTAGTACCAATATCATCTATTGCATCTCCTACTCTCTCTCTGCCATTCTCTAGACATCAGGCAAACGGGATGCCGCTTGGCTGACCGGTTCACGGAACACCTCTGAGACATCTGACTCGGCAATGATACTCCAGTCTTGCACCATTTCCGCTCTACATGTCCCTCTTTGCAACACCTGTCCGTGTTCAGATTGTCCTTGCACAGGGGCCATCCGGACTCCCATTTGCGCCTTGAACAGGGATTAATCTTCTCTCTTCGCCCCTTCCTCTCTTCATCTAACTTTTTCTCCTCCCCTCGCCTCTCTCCCCACTCACACCTATATATTCCCACTCACCTCTCTTCTCTTGCTCTGACTCCTACTTCTCTTCACTCCTACCCATCTTCTCCTTCCTCCCTTCATCATTACCCTCCCTCGTAAGCCCACCCCACCCCTACATATTCCAACCCCAGCTTTCCTATCCTTCCCCATCCAACCCCACCCCTTACACCCACTCCCACATAACCCACCTCTACTCCCACCCACACCCCACCCTTACTTTACCCACTCCAGTCAGTCATTTGACTACGGCCATGCTTGAGCACTAGCTTTAGTCGAGCAAATCGACCCCAGGACTTATTCTTTGTAAGCCCAGTACTTATTCTATCGGTCTTTTTTGCCGAACCGCTAAGTAACGGGGACGTAAACACACCAGCATCGGTTGTCAAGCGATGCTAGGGGGGCAAACACAGACACACAAACACACACACACATACACATATATACACATATACGACAGGTTCCTTTCAGTTTCCGTCTACCATATCCACTCACAAGGCATTGGTCGGACCGGGGCTATAGCAGAAGACACTTG
>NC_043003.1:87786110-87796110 GCF_006345805.1 Octopus sinensis
AAATGTAGTCTATAGTATAAGATGTATAGAGGGACAATGCAGTAACAAGACGACATACGTAGGGGAAACTGCACGAAGCATAGGAGAGCGAGCGAAAATGACCATTGGAGAGAACTTAAGGAAGAAAAGAGCTCATCGATTCTATACCAACACGCCGAGCAGGTACACGGGGGCTCAATCAACAACATAGAAGTTAAAATCTTGTCCACACATAGAACAGACGCAACAATCAAACACATTACAGAAGCTACACACATAATAGAAGATAAACCTAGCCTGAATTGGAAACAGGAATGGAACACTAGCACACACCACAACATATGACAGAAGAGGATCCCCATAAACTGGTTACAATATAAACAAAACTGAAAACATAATAAAATAAAATACACAGATAAATAAACAAATGGAATTAAATAACTATATACATTGTTTAATTAAAAAAATTTTTTTTTTCATTTTTAAATTCTTTTTTTATTATTATTATTATTACTAGAATTGTTGTTATACATACTTACACACAAGCAAACGGAATAATGATAATAATAATAATAAGTGGATGTAAACACATGAACAAAATAAGAATGAACAAAAACAAATTACACGAACGTATATAAACAGAAGATAAAAATATTACAGGCATTTCACCCCCCCCCACACACACACTAAATAAACATAGATGCACATAGAGATATACGCATGCGCAAATGAAGACACACAATAGGAATACAAAATGGCTGACGGTTAGTAAGGAGAGACACACAAATAAGAAAGAAGAAAGCAAAGGACCACTGATGCAGTCACAGGAGTGTGACGAAAGAACTCTGGCTGAAATAAGATTAAGATTAATGTAAAAAATAAATAACAATGAAGCAAAGTAACACCAAATATATAGTGCGTGTGTTTTTATTGGCTAAACAGGCAAAATGACCATTCTGAAATACAACAATATCTGTTTCAACACACAATTTCACATAAAAAATCTTGCACAACAAATATGTATACATATATATATATATATATATACATACATACACATATAGATGAAACAGCTAAAGAAGGAAAAACAAAAACAAAGGATGAAACAGCCAAGGAAAGAGGCAAAGCTGACTATCCATATACCAAAAATGATAGAAAGAGACAGCACACAAAATGTGCAAATTCTACCTGAAAGGTGTCTGCTGGCATGGAGAGGAAGGTGCAGGCTGCCGTTTTGCACACCAAAAACCCTGCCACATAAACACGAAACAGGGTGGAAACCAACTGCCAAAAGGAAAAGGAAAGGACTACGCACCACCTGCCCTAAAACGGAGGTACGCAGATGTAGTGCATGTTACAAACCATCAACATGTTATTGAAAGGGCAGCTGCTGGACAAGAATTTTTTTTGTACATGGCACAAAAGATTGTACAGCAGCTAACCTGGCTCCATCAAACTCAAACTCACAGATGGGACTGTCCACAATACACAAGACCACCACAGCAAATAGACCCCAGGTGGACACCACTGGCAAGAACACACACATCACATTGATGCTCTTACTGAACATCAGGGGACTGCTAACACTCAGTAACAGGACAAAAATCCCTTTCTTGAGAGACCTTGTTGCATGCAATCAAGCCTTATGCATAGCACTTATGGAAACAAACCCGAAACTAGATATAGCAAATGCGGAAATACATATACCACAGTATGTTGTATTACGGACCGATAGAAAAGAAAAGAGTCATGGTGGAGTTGCTATGTACAACCGTGAGGACCTCACACCCCAGATCCTTTTGTCATACTCAAATTCAGTGTGTGACACACTAATTGTACATATAAGGCAACTTGGTGTAGTTATATGTGCTACATATTGCCCTCCAGATGCTCCAAGTCATGTAGGCAAGCTTGAAGACTGCCTTACAAAAATAAAAGTTCTAGTCACATTAGAACAACACATAAGTGTACTTCTTATGGGAGACTTCAATCTGCTCAATGTCAGATGGCCCAAGGGCCTTTCTCTCTCAGGAATGACATGATGCAAATAAGGTCCCTCCTGAACCTCATCAACACACTGTACATGGAGCAAATAGTGCTCCAACCAACCAGGGCAGGTAACACACTGGATCTCTGCTTCACAAATAATATGGATCTCATCCATAATGTGAAAGTGACACCGACGCTACTCTTGGACACAACCATGGTAGAGCTAACCATGTACGGGCCAAAGGAAAGCATGGACATGCAGCCTACAAGAAAATCTCAGAATCTTTCCAGCTTGAACTTCAATAAGGCAAACTGGAAACAAATTGAGAAAAAGATCCTCAAACAAAACTGGCCTGAATGTCTCTCCTCACCAGACATCAACATGAAACTTCAACAATTCATGTCTGTAATGCAAGCCATATGCTACAAATGTGTCCCAGAGAGAAAGGCCACTGTACACAAGAACAAAATCCCCAGAGAGAGGAAAATTTTTATGAGGCGGCGTACAAAAGTTTCAAATCACCTAAACAAACAAATTGAAAGCAATGAAATGTCCTGCCTGAAAATAAAACTGTTGGAAATTGAAAAATGTCTGCAACTCTCCCATGAAAAAGAAAGAGCAGACAAAGAAGCCTGGGCTATAGACAACATAAAATCTAACCCCAGAGCTTTCTACAAGTTTGCCAAAGAAACAGCTACGGTGCACTGCAGGATAAGGCCACTCCTTGAAAAAGATGGTACACTCACAGGAAATACAATGAGGATAAGTGAAATACTAAATGAGCAATTCAAAAGTATTTTCACTCCACCCCTAGTACACTTTCAAGTCAGCAATCCAACTGACTTCTTTACCACTGCAGATATAAAATCAGAGGCAATGATGATTGATTACAACAATATAAAGGAAGACGATGTAATAAGGGCTATAGATGAAATGAACCCAAACTCAGCTACTGGCCCCAATGGATTCCCAGCAATCCTTCTAAAAGTATGTAAGCGAGTCCTAGCAAGACCACTGCAGTTCCTCTTTCAGAGCTTCTTTGCAACTGGTAAACTTCCAAGAAAACTGAAGGAAGGTAAAATATGGCCTATTCATAAAGGAGGTAGCAGAGCAGAGGCCAAGAACTACAAACCTATCTCTCTGACCTCACACATCAGCAAGGTCATGGAACGAATAGTCAGAAGGAAACTAATCACCTTCCTTGAAGAAAATAACTTGCTGCCTGATATCCAACATGGTTTCCGACCAGGAAGGAGCTGCCTAACTCAGCTCCTACAACACTATGACTGGGTGCTGAAACAACTGCTCAACCACTCAAATGTGGAAGTGATGTATCTCAACCTTGCAAAGGCCTTTGATAAAGTCGATCATGGAATGATATGTCACAAACTATGTATGACTTTGTGAAGGATAGAAGTCAGGTGGTAGTAGCCAAAAGGGCCATCTCCAATAACACGCAAATAGTGAGCAGTGTTCCGCAAGGCACTGTTTTGGGACCACTGCTGTTCATATTGGCCCTCTCAGACATGCCCTCAGCCACGCAGAGAGCCACAATCACAAGTTAGGCAGATGATACAAAAGTTTCACAGGTAATACAGAACCCTGAAGACACTATGCTCCTGCAATGTGAGCTGGACAAAATATACAAGTGGGCTGAAAAGAATAGCATGCAATTCAATGCTGAAAAGTTTCAAGGTTTATGCTATCAGCAATACCCAATAAATACACTGGACCTAGAGGGATTGCAATCCCAGAGGCACAACTAGTGTGAAACCAGGGTATTTACATGAGTAATGATGCAACCTTTCATGTGCATGTTGCTAAACTGGCAATGAAATGTAGGAGGCTGACCGGATGGATTCTTAGAACCTTTAGAACAAGAGACCAGGAAACCATGATTGTCCTCTGGAGGACACTTGTCCTAAGCCACTTTGACTATTGCTCTCAGCTATGGTCACCAACCAGTGTCAAATTAATCACAGAACTTGAGGCAATCCAACGAAGCTACAAAAAGAGGATAGCCTCTGTGCAGCATATAAGATATTGGGAAAGACTCAAGAGATTAAGACTCTATTCCTTAGAGCGTAGGCAAGAAAGATATGCCATAATATACATCTGGAAGATCCTGGAAGGACTTGTCCCAAACTTTGGCATCGAGAGTTACATAAATACTAGAACGGGCGCCACTGCATAGAGCCAAAGACTCCAAATTTACCATCAAGATGTAGGACAAGATACTACAATAGCCTGGGCTTCAGAGGTCCATAGCTTTTCAATATCCTCCCAAAGGACCTGAGAGACCTGCATGGGGTGGATGCAGGTGTCGTTAAAATAAAGCTGGACCTCTTCCTGTCAGATGTCCCAGATGAACCAACTTCACAGCAGGAGATGCAGATGAGGGCAGCTGCATCACACTCTCTCATGCACCAAATGTCAATTGCTAAAAAGAATTTGTGTAGTAAAATTATGTAGCAACACCGAATGGTGGTGCCCCAGCATCGCCACAGTTCGTGAGCTCAAACTTGATGAAATGAAATGAACTGAAATATATATATAGAACAAGAGAGAAGGCGACACTGATGGTCCTTTGGAAGACATTCGTCCTCAGCCACTTGGACTACTGCTCCCAACTATGGTCACCACACAATATAAGGTTAACAGCGGAAATCGAAGCAATTCAACAAAGCTACACTAAGAAGATCATCTTAATGCAACATATCAGCTAATGGGAAAGACTGAAAGTATTAAAACTCTTCTCCCTGGAGTGAAGGCAGGAGAGATATGCAGTGATATACATCTGGAAAATCCTGGAGGGTCAACACCAAATGGTGGCATTCAAGGTTAAGCCAACAGCAGAATGGGGTGCCAAAATCCCAACATCACCATCAAAATACAAGACCAGATACTGCAACAACTTGGGTTTAAGGGGACAACAACTCTTCAATATCCTTCCTAAATTCTTGAGAGATCTGCATGGTGTGGATCTGTGTTTCTTTAAATCTAAACTGGATCTCTTCTTGTCAGGGGTTCCAGATGGACCTACCTCCAAGCAGGAAACACAGATGCAGGCAACGGCGTCGAACTCACTTATTGATCAAGCATAGCTCATTCTAGCTCATTAAACGGTGGTGCACCAGCATGGCCGCAGCCTTCAGGCTGAAACATTTTTAAGGATTAAGGATATATATACATATATATATAGATATATATCTATACATACATATATAGATATATATATATATATATATACATACATATAAATATACATACATATATAGATATATATATCTATACATACATATAAATATACATACATATATAGATATATATATATACATACATATATAGATATATATCTATACATACATATATATATACATACATATATAGATATATATCTATACATACATATATATATACATACATATATAGATATATATCTCTAACATACTATATATATACATACATATATAGAATATATCTATACATACATATATAGATATATATACATACATATAGAATATATATATACATACATATATATATAGATATATATAGTATATATATACATACATATATAGATATATATATAGATATATATACATACATATATAGATATATATATAGATATATATACATACATATATAGATTATATATAATATACATACATATATATAAGATATATATATATTATACATACAATATATATAGATATATATATACATACATACATATATAATATAGATATATATATATACATACATACATATAAGATATATATATATACATACATACATATATAGATATATATATATACATACATACATATATAGAATATATATATACATACATACATATATAGATATATACATATATATATACATACATACATATATAGATTATATATCATACATATATATATACATACATATATATTACATACATATATATATATACATACATATATATATACATACATATATATATACAACATATATATATACATATATATATATATACATACATATATATATATACATACATAAATATATATACACACATACATTATATATATACATCACATATATATATACGTACATATATATATACATACATATATATATATAACATACATATATATATACATACATAAATATATATATACAATACATAATACATACACATACATATATACATACACATAATATATACATACCTACACATATACATATATATGATATATACAATATACATATATACATATATTATACATACATACATACATATACATACATACATATATATATCATACATATTACATACAATATATATATACATACATACATACATACATATACATACATACATATATATATTACATAAATATATATATATACATAAATATATACATACACTTATATATATACATATATATATATATACACTTATATATATATATACACTTATATATATACATACACATATATATACATACACATATAGATACATACACTTATATATATACATACACTTATATATATATACATTACATATATATATACATACATATATATATATATACATACATATATATATACATACATATATATTATATATACATATATATATATATACATACATATATATATACATACATATATATATATATACATACATATATATACATACATATATATATACATACATATATATATACATACATTATATATACATACATATATATATATATATATACATACATATTATACATACATATATATATATACATACATATATATAATACATACATATATATATATACTACATATATATATATACATACATATATATATATACATACATATATATTACATACATATATATATATATACATACATATATATATATATACATACATATATATATATACATACATATATATATATACATACATATATATATATACATACATATATATATATTACATACTAATATATATACATACATATATATATATACATACATATATATATATACATACATTATATATTATACATACATATATATATATACATACATTATATAAATACATACATTATATATATATATATACATAATAATATATACATACATATAATACAACATACATATATATACTACATACATTATATACATACATACATATATATACATACATACATATATATACATACATACCACATATATATACATAATATATATATATACATACATATATATATATACATACATATATATATATATATATACATACATATATATATATACACACATACATATATATATATACATACATACATATATATATACATACATACATATATATATATATACATACATACATATATATACATATATACATACATATATACATGGGTAGATAAAGTAATTGAGGTAATCAGAGTATGTGACAGAATACTTAAGATTAGATTAGTGCTTCATCATAGTTTAGCAACCATTATATCAGCCTATGCTCCTCAGTCGGGGCTACCCGATGGACAGAAAGACCGATTCTATGACACTCTACTGCAGACTACCTCGTTGACGAACGACAGAGACCTTATCTTTGTGGCTGGTGACTTTGTGGTTGGACGACATGCTGGGGGCTCCCATGGCGTACATGGAGGCTATGGCTATGGCTCCCGCAACGAGGAGGGAACCAGGCTGCTGGAGTTCTGCGATGCAAATAATTTCATGATTTGCAACACTAACTTCAGGAAACCTACCAGCCATCTAGTCACTTACCGATTGGGCCAACATACCAGCCAAATTGACTACATCCTTGCAAGGCAAAGGGAGAGATGGCTGCTTATAAATGCCAAAACCTTCCCAGGTGAAGAATATACCCCACAACATAGACTGGTAGTTAGTGACTTTAGGATCAGGACTAGGAGGACAACCAGAAGACGACCAATATGGAGAAGAAGGATCTGGAAGCTTAAAGATTCTGCAAATGGACAGAGATTTAGGGACATATTACTTGAAGCCTTTGACGAAGTAGAAGGGGATAGAGCATCACAGTGGGTAGAAGACAACTGGACGTTTCTAAGGGACAACCTGCTGAGAGCCACTGACCAGATCTGTGGCTGGTGCAAAGTCCCCTTAAGACCTAGAATAATGTGGTGGTGGAACAATATTGTAGACAGGGCTATTAGAGAAAAGAGACAGGCTTGGAAGGTCTGGAAAAATGGGGGTAGCAGGGAATTGTATCAGACTGCCAAAAGAGAAGCTAGGAGACAGGTTTATTTAGCCAGAGGGGAAGCAGATAAGAAAAAATTTGCCAATGTTCTGCGCCGTGAGGACCAAAGACTGGAGGTGTTTCGCGTTGCAAGACAGTGTGTGAGAGAGAATCATGATGTGGTAGGAGAGAAGTGTGTTCGCATGGAAGATGGTTCACTTGCGCTAAATGAGGATGCAAAGAGAGAGGTTTGGAGATGCCACTATGAAAGGTTGCTGAATAAAGAAAATGAATGGGATAAAGAGAGTCTGCCGAATGTTGACCCAACAGAGGGACCAGCTATCCGAGTTGATAGTTCCGTGGTAGCTAAGGCAATTAGAAGCATGAAGACAGCGAAAGCCCCAGGCCCATCAGGAATCACTGCAGAGATGCTCAAAATGTCTGGTAGTGTCGGCTATAGCCTAGTCACCCGTATAGTTAATCAGGTGATACACAAAGGAGTCATACCCAATGACTGGTGTAGCAGCATAATAGTCAACTGCTACAAAGGTAAAGGTGACGCCCTAGATACAAATAACTACAGAGGTATCAAGCTGTTGGATCAGGTGATGGAGGTTACGGAGAGGGTCATAGCCCAACTAATTAGAGAGAGAGTTAGTTTAGATGAGATGCAGTTTGGGTTTGTGCCAGGGAAAAGTACTACTGATGCTATATTCCTGGTAAGGCAGCTGCAGGAGAAATACCAAGCCAAAGATAAGCCCCTGTACCTGGCTTTTGTTGACATGGAGAAAGCCTTCGACAGGGTCTCCCGATCCCTTATCTGGTGGTCAATGAGGAAACTAGGGATAGATGAATGGTTAGTGAGAGCTGTGCGTGCCATGTATAGGGACGCTGCTAGTAAGGTGAGGGTTGACAACGAGTACAGTGAAGAATTCCGGGTAGAGGTAGGGGTCCACCAAGGCTCAGTCCTCAGCCCCCTCCTATTTATCATAGTCCTCCAGGCAATAACGGAGGAATTCAAGATAAGATGCCCTTGGGAGCTCCTCTATGCTGATGACCTTGCTCTAATTGCTGAGTCGCTATCAGAACTGGAGGAGAAGTTTCAGGTGTGGAAACAAGGATTAGAATCGAAGGGCCTCAGAGTCAATCTAGCTAAAACCAAAGTCATAATCAGTAGGAAGGTAGACAAATCACAAACGCCTTCAGGTAGATGGCCCTGCTCGATCTGTAGAAAAGGTGTAGGTAGAAACTCTATAAGATGCACCAAGTGTAAGCTATGGACACATAAGAGGTGCAGCAATGTAAAAGGAAGGCTAACTAGGAAGATGGTTTTTGTACGTGACAGATGCTCAGGAACAATAAACACTGAAAATGCTCTGAGACCAACTTCCGTCACTTTCCAGGGAGAAAAACTAGAAATAGTTGATAGTTTCCGTTACCTAGGTGACCAAGTCAGCAGCGGGGGCGGGTGTGCTGAAAGTGTAACTGCTAGTAGAGTAAGAATAGCTTGGGCAAAGTTCAGAGAGCTCTTACCTCTGCTGGTGACAAAAGGCCTCTCGCACAGAGTGAAAGGCAGACTGTATGATGCGTGTGTACGAACAGCCATGCTACATGGCAGTGAAACATGGGCCATGACTGCTGAGGATATGCGTAAGCTCGCAAGAAATGAAGCCAGTATGCTCCGATGGATGTGTAATGTCAGTACTCATACTCGGCAGAGTGTAAGTACCTTGAGAGAAAAGCTGGACCTAAGAAGCATCAGTTGTGGTGTGCAAGAGAGACGTTTGCGCTGGTATGGTCATGTGGCGAGAAT